>NW_019420950.1:0-1656 GCF_000390285.2 Anoplophora glabripennis
AGGAATTACTTTAGAGTTTTTTAATACACTAGGATAAGTATTACATCTAGTAGACAAATTAAACAAGATGGTAAGAGGTACAGCTAAAACACAGGTACAATCATTAAGTTTTTTATAAAAATACCTACGCTACTGCATTTTTTACAACTTATTTTAACGGATTTATATTCTAATGCACAAAATACGCAAAAAAAGTAACTTGCATTTTTTCCCTATGTTTCGCCGTTTTCAAGTTATTCATACCAATATAATCCCCTTGTGACAGACATTTCTGACCATAATATTACAATATTTATGTTTATGCTTAAAAGTAAGTGGAATTTGTAAGCACATCAACAAAATTCTTTACACTCGTTTCCACACCACTTGTGAGGTAGAGTTCCTTACCCTGGAAGCCTAACCCACTATCTTTACAAATAAGAACAACTTAAATCAAAATAATAATAAATGTACATTTACCAAAGGCGAGGGGTAGTGAATTTTCACAATCTGGATATTTGGTCAAAAGAAAATCCTCATGAAATTCGGACAAGATCTTTTCAACACGAGTTTTCTGTGAACGTTTGGCTCAGAATAATTCGCAATAAAGTTTATGAACCTTTCTTCTTGCCACCCCATCTAAATTGCCAGTCATTTCTAAACTCTAGGAAACCATCTAGGTATTTGAATTAGTAGAGGATGTTCCATTAAATATACGACAAAATTGCTGGATACAATGGAAGGTGCTCCTGCTCATTCTGGGAGAATAATATAAGAATGGCTTAATGAAAATTATATGGGGCGATGGATAAGAAGAATGCCAATGCCAACTATAATGGTGCAGAGGGTGTCCAGTGTCTTGGCCAACCAGATCGCCATATCTAAACCCCCTGGACTTCTATGTTTGGGGTTATCTGAAAAGTAAAGTTTATTCTACTCCAACAGATACAAGACCACAACTACTGCAACGAATAGAAGACGGATGTAATGAATTAAAAGAAAACCACCTCATCATGATATTAGCTTCAATTAGTTCCATTAATGTTAGAAATGTATCGATGTGGGTGGTTCACATTTTGAACAGTTGCTGTAAATATGTAACATTTTGATTTAAATTGTTCTTATTTGTAAAGATAGTGGATTAGGCCTCCAGGGGAATCTAAAACACACCAGGACCACTACCTCACAGGTGGTGTAGAAAGGAGTGTAAATAATTTTGTTGATGTGCTTACAAATTGCACTTACTTTTAGCATAAACCTAAATATTCTTGTATTGGTATGAGTAATTTGAGAACGGCGAATCTTAAGGAAAAAATTAAAGTCACCTTTTTTACGTATTTTGTGCATTAGAATATAAATCAGTTACAATGACTCATAAAATGCAGTGGTGTAAGTTTTTTTGTAAAAAAAAGGTGACACTTTTCCAGTTGTACACGACTCATATTTTAGGGAATGTAAGGCCTATTATCATACATTATCTGTACCAAATTTTATTGAGATCGGTTAATAGATTCTGGAGATATAAACAAAAAATCATTTTTTTTTGACAACTTCAACACCCTGTATCTCTAAAACGGTGCCGTTCCAGACATATGTTTATAAGTCAAACACATATTATTTTAAAGAGATCTATCTGCCCTCGAAGTTTCCTGCATAAAATTCGGACCACCCTGTATA
>NW_019420950.1:4351-5587 GCF_000390285.2 Anoplophora glabripennis
ACATTACACTATCAACAACCTCACTTTAGCCATAATGTCATAAATTGGTTAAACGATAATTTTCCTGGCAGGTGGATAGGTAGAGGTGGTCCCATTCCATGGCCACCTCGGTCTCTAGACCGAAATCCTCTAGATTACTTTCTGTGGGGTAGGATGAAGGCTGTAGTTTATGCTACAGAAATAAATCCTTTGAAAGAATTACAACAGAGCATTTATTTAATTATATCAAATCACACAAAGTAATTTTGAATTTTTGAGTTCATCTCAGGCAATTCGACATCGAGCTGAAAAATGTATTCAGCAAAATGGAAATCTGTTTGAGCATTTGCTATAAAAATTACTATTGAGATAAAGATAAGTTTTATTAATACGTTGGTTTTCAATTATTTTTATTAGTTTATTTTATTTAATAATTTCTAATTTTAATGTTTTTTTTTACTTTGTCAAATAATAATTTACTAAAAATAATAAATTTCTATGAAAATAACAATTCACAAAAAGTAAATAACTGAACTGCCAATGTAAATAACGTCAAACACATTTTTGTTATTGAAAACCTGTGACGATAAAAAATATTGACAATTTCGATTCCCAGTGATTAACACATGTAACATTATTTTTAAACGGATTTTACACAAAAATGGAACATTCTACCATTATGAACCAAGAGTACCTTTTTTAATAAAAAACCATGAAATTTCATATTTTTTCAGTCAAAAGTTAAAAAAGTCAACGTATACAAGTTATGGTAAATTTTACCCCCCTCTCCCCAGTGTTGGAACGTATGTGATGAAAATTTGTAAATTTCGTTTTAGTGGCGGACTGAGCACGTAAGAGTTAAGCTAGTTACCAAATTTTATAAATTTATCTCAACTGGTTTCGGAGTTATTTAGAAAAAACCATCATCAGAGTGGTCCCTTTAAGTGGCTATAACTTCCTTAGGAAGAATTTTTGGACCCATGTTTATATAAAGAAAAAGTAATCTTTTTCGACATAGAACACCCCGTAGAAATATTGCCCCCTAATTTCGGGACACCCTGTATAATGCCAAATGAATTGTGATGTACTTTCGAGGTTCGGTCGCAGACGCCGAACTAGTACAGTCACAGCCCGGGTTCACTCGGTGGAGAAGTGTTTTCCAAGGTTCGGGAATATTTATTACAAGACTTGGTATAAATAAAACTTTTATTTTCCAAAATAAATCGCAGTCTGTACACATATAATATTAACAATAAT
>NW_019420951.1:0-1075 GCF_000390285.2 Anoplophora glabripennis
AGGCATTTGCGACCCTATGTTTATTAAAACTTTTCGACTTAATTTTTTATGTATTATCTACCCTAGAAGTCTGTCAGCGGTTTTTTGAATCACCCTGTATATGTATTTAAAAATACGTTAAATGAATAACAAAAATCGTAACTCTACATTATTTTCAAGAAAATATCTATGAACATGTGACCTAAATGGCCTAATTTTGATTATACAGAATGTTATGTATTTTTTTATATAACAAGTGAGCAATTATCTCGGACAATTTTGAACGCAGATTAATAGAATTTGGGCTGACTACTTGACTGAATAAATGTAAAGATTTTTGACGCCACTGGGTATTTTAGTAAATCGATTAAAGCAAAAAAATCGAAAGAAGAGTAATTTTTGAGGCCCAAAATAATCTTAATCTTACAGTTGCATAAATCGAAAATAATCCTTAATAATTGTTCTATTTACAAAATAAAAATTATAAGAAATTTTTTGCTCACCTTTTTGAGAGACCAAAACAAATTATTGACATTTTTTTAGTTTTTGAGTGTAGTTGAAGACACAACGCAACAGAAAACAATTTGAGCAACAGTTTGTGATTTTAAAAAATAATGTTTTGTTTTTGCTTTCAATTAAATTGGTGTCTGGTAATACATTCTACAGGGTAGTCCATAATTGTATGTTGCAGAGAGAAAAACAATGAAACATTTCTTACTAAATTTTTGTCTAAATTCAGCTCAGATATAAGAGTTAATAAATAATTATTATCTCATTAGTAAATAGAAGTTAAGGGCCCCATATTTGTTAAATAGTGTTTTCCGCAAAGACAAATAATTTCAAACATTTAATAACTGAATAATCTAAAGCTTATCAAATAATAGGAATGTTATGTCATGCCACCTGAGTATTTTCAAAGACGCCGCAGTAAAACGAATAAACAGGTGCAAAAAACGATCAAACCATTAAGGTTTTAGGTACTGAAATCTACGAAAATACTATCTTTTTTATATATAATTCCACATGTAAATATTCTTATAACATTTACTTGCTTAGTCCTACATATAAAATTGTTTACTTTTATTTATAAGTACGT
>NW_019420951.1:4706-5617 GCF_000390285.2 Anoplophora glabripennis
AAGATAGAGTTAGATGCAATTCGAAAAAATAATTATTGTTATTGCAAAAATCGGAAAAATCATTTAAAAAATTGCAAAAAATGCTAGTTTATTTGTCAATTTTTTTCAGACACTTGAATAATACCTAGGATCTTCATACTTTTCCCAATTAAACTTCTTAGTGCATAGAATCATCACACCAAATTTCATCCAATTCGGTTCGATAGTTTTTACATAATAATTATATATTTTTTTTTAATTAAAAAATTTTCAAAATCAAATTTCTAGAAATCTAAAGCCTTGGAATGCTTGAAAATTTCACCACAGAAAGAGGAGCTCCCAAGCTTTAAAATGCTTTTTGAAAAATTCAAATCGGACGATTAGGTGAGCCGTGGTGATTGTTTAAACATTTTCGCAATTTTCACGCTTATAAACTTAATTGCAATAATTTAATGTTTTTTCAAATTTTTGTTTATTTTAAAATATGGTTTGAAAGTACTCGGAAAGACGAGTATTTAAAAAAAAACCTGATGACCCGCCCATTATTTTCGGAGTTAAAGTTAACCCTTATTTACAGCAAAACTATAAGGGTATAAGGGCTGTTTTTTGAACTAGTAGGTTTGTCATTCCGAGTACTTTCCAGATATAAATTTTCAAAATTTGCAATCACGGGCGTCCCATTTAAAATGTCACTCGAAGATATTCAAGACCGCGTGAAATCAATGAGGTATCAGTGGTGGGGGGATCAAACACACAGCTACTCCGATCTGAATTCTCGAGTTCAAAAATGCTCTGATTATTGCACCCATTGCCAAGGGCAAATGTCAACTAGTCAATTCAAAGAGAATATATGCGTTTTACCCAAGTATACCCTGGACTATTCGTTAATGTTCCAAAATGGTTTTCTAGTGAAAATGATATCACTTCCTGCC
>NW_019420952.1:0-501 GCF_000390285.2 Anoplophora glabripennis
CGGAGGCTCCAAAAGTTATGAACTTTAAGCCTCTGTATAGGGGTTAATTTTCAACCAAACATGATTCTGAAAGCGTCATTGTAATCTTAAAGACGTAATTAAGCGACATATTAAAAAATGTCACTGTTTTTTTGACATTAACATTCTCAAATTGTGCATTAAAAAACCGTGCGTTTTTGGCTTATAAACAATTTGAATAACGTTGTTGCTATTTATGCTATCTCATCGAAAATAGATGCAATGGATAGCTGGCAAAAAAATACAGTTTTAAAATAAAAAAAGTACCCTCTACGAGCAACAGGAGCCAAGATAAGAATTATTTTTTTAAATAGTAGCTCAATTGTTTATAAATATTAAGACTTGAATTTTTGGCAAAATAAAGTTTACGACGTAAACTACGATTTTCCGTGAATTGCATTGAAAAATGTGGAAAATTAACGACTCACGAGCCCTTTAAAGAGAAGGTACTCGCTAAGTAAACTGTCCGGCGGCCGGCGGCGT
>NW_019420952.1:2668-5613 GCF_000390285.2 Anoplophora glabripennis
ACAAAACCCTCAACTTGTCATAGGTTTTATAAAATTTTAACAATAAATGCGATAGTTATAAACAAATGAAAAAATGGGCACTTTTCTTGTTTTTTTGCAATAACTTTTTTATTTATTAACCGATATTAATTTAACAAGTCTCATTTTGTAGATAATTTTACTCCCTACAAGCTGTCCGTGAGTCACTTTTCGCTAAAATTGATGGTTTTCCCTGCAAAGTGAAAAAACTGTTTTCCTCACTTATTTGTTTAAATAGAAAAGTTAGCTAATAGAAGTTTTTGACTCACGAGACGAGAGATGTCTTGTATTATGTTCCTTTAGACAATTTTACAATAATCTCGCGGATAGGACTTTTTTCGAGTTTCTCTTTTATTTTCGCTAATTTTCCTGGTGTAATTGAATATTGTCATAAATCGTTGACAGCTTCATTTTATTTACTAAGTTTGAGAAACACACCATCAATACATCTTCTGAATACAACTGAATGTTTGTTTCTATGCACCAATCCATAAAATTCACACATTCATTTTTTCCAGATTTCTTTGGGAGAAAATTCAAAGAAACCTCTCGCACACTCCAGTATTACCTCAGATACACCTAAATCTTCATTAGATTCCATTTTTACAGAATATTCAGCGAAATGATCCACAAACAATCACAAATTAACTCAATTAGCAATGTTTGACAAAGTATGACCACATCGACATACCCTACTTACCTATTTTGCTTTATTATCCAAATTTGGTTTGAATAATTATTTCAAAGCACAAATTAATAATTAAATGGGCGATTTAGGTTAGAGAAAAAATATCATGTTTTATTCAGATTAAAAGTGTCTTTTTTGTCTCGCAATTTTGCATCCGCTCGCAATTGCAAAATTTGATCGCCACAAAAGTAACACTTTTAATCCTATAACAATATATTATTTTCTTTGAAACGATATATTTTAGCGACATAGGACATATACTTAATTAACGTCACATTTCATAGAACACCTACGGTTTTTCAAAATCTCTACGGACAAAACATAAGTAGCAAAAAAAACGGAAATATATTCTGTATATAAGGTGTTCTTAATGATCTTTATGTTCTATGTAAAAAATTAAGCTGATTTTAAGCTTATTTTTTACCGGCTACCTGAAACAACTCCCTAAGCCAATTAAAATATCTGTGACAAATGACGGAGTTGTCTTTGAAATCCCTGCAACTTTTTAAGGAAGCAAAATTATGCTAGGGTAACTGTTTATAGCCGTTTCATTTCAGGGCATCCTGTTTACGCAGTCAACTCTGTTCCTTTTATTTGCAAATTTTATTAAATACAAAACTACCTTCTTATTTACCTTTCATTCATAGTATATAGAATATTTTTCTAGTCATTTTTTCTAACTAAATTCTTGGTAATAATTTATGAATACCACATACTGTCGCTGATAAGTTAATATTCAGTAGTACAAGTTTCGAGTTTTCCTATTTAGTTTGAATCGTTGAAATTCCAGCATACCGAAACCACACCTTAATGAGTTTCCTCCCCTATTCAACCCCTTGTTTGCAAGAAGGAAGCTCAGCATGCATACAGTGATAACCACAAGATATATCACAAAGGAATGTCTAGTTTCTTATCTATAAATATACAGCTCTAACCCAATGATGTTCCTTATTATTAATGTTACATCTAAGTGTTCTTTTAAATTTCAAATTTTAAATTAGACTATTGAATATAAACTTTTAATTAATTTTAATCTGTGTTCTTAAGGAGTCGATATTGAATTATTGTTTTTCAGTTTTCGCCCTTTATGTTAACATATAGAGTTAGAATTTCTTTAGACCATAATGTAAACAATTTAGTTGGACTCACGCCCACACATAATGGATTTTAATCGAAAATTTTAAAATAAACCATCTTCCCTTAAAATTCTTTAGGGGCAGAATTTAGTAATTGTAATCAAAACAAATCAATGCGATATAAAAAAGGAAGTTTTATCATGGGTCGTCCATTTTGTACATTTTGAAGTCACATTAAAGAGACACTATATTTCCACAACAGTATGTTATAACTAAAGGGTGTCCCAAAAGTAACACAGAATTTGAATTGTGTGCCATTTTTATCCCAAATGTTTGGCAGCATTGTGCAGGATCATGTGTTGTAGTAACGACAGATAAACGAGCGAAGATTGTGAAAATTCATTACAAATACGAAGAGTGTGTAGCTGAGATTGTGCGCAATTTACGTGGAATTTTCGGTAGAAGCAGCGCCCCGAATGAAACAACTCAAATTTAAACAAACAGGTTCGCTTGCAGACAATAAAATATTGCTACAGTGAATGATGTGGTGGAAATTCCATAACTTCAATGTGTCGTCGGTCATTGCAATTAAACATTTCAAAAAGCACAACGCAGCGAATTTTAACAAAAGATCTGCATCTTCATGCTTTTGTTAAAATTCGCAACACTGTTCTTTTTGAAATTTTTAATTGCAGTGACCGGCGGCGTACTGAGGGATTTCCGCCATACTATCACTCACCGTAACAATATTTTCGGCTGAAAGACCAGTACGAGACCGGCCTGTTTTTCTATCGTTTGCAACCGAACCTGTTTGTTCCAATTTCGTAACTGATTTATTCACAATTGTTTTATTCGGAGCGTTCCTTCTACCAAAAATTCTACGTAATTTGCACACAGTCTCGGCTACACACTCTCCATACTTATGATGAATCTTTACTCGCTCATCGTTGTATAGAGCTCGATTTTCTCAATTTGTGATTACTAAAACAAGTAACCCTGCATAATACTGCCAACTCTTCGGGATGCAAATGGCGCACAATTTAAATCCTGCGTTACTTTTGGTACACCCCTTAATATGTATTTAGGTATATGGCATTTTATATTGCCTTTATGTTGCAGGTCATCGCCGTCAGGAAAATCTTATCTAATAATAATATACCAAT
>NW_019420953.1:0-5594 GCF_000390285.2 Anoplophora glabripennis
ATACGAGTTTGTGAATCCAGTTAACCTGTTTCACCCCTTTAAATTTTTGACATAAGTTCATTAACACCCTGTATGTACGACTTCATAACATTTAGGAGACGAGGCTGCACAAATGCTTCTTTAAACAATCAACCTAGAATAGGTTGTGAAGGCTAAAGTGCTATCTTATAACTGCGCATAGAATAAAAGACGCACTTTACCTAGTCATAATTTTCGAGGATCATGTGTTACTTATACCTTATCAAAGCAAGTGCAAAAATTATGCACTGATTTTCGTAAGGCTGTATCTCAGTGAAAAATGGTCGTATCGAGATTAAAAACAAAGTATTTGGAAGCTTCTCTAGTTTCAAGATCTTAAAAAACTAATTTTGAGCTATGGAGTATGTATTCTCTTAAATTTAAACTGTATCTAATGCTAAATTGTGAGAAAAATCGAGAAAATTATTTTTTATTTTGGTAATGGTTACATTATACAAAAATGGTTTGATGCAATAACATTAGTCTTTTCATAAATATTTGTAGAGTAGTGGCAGATTTTCTAAAAAACTATAAAAAGTTATTTTTTACAATTTTTTCAAATTGATGTCAAGGCTGAACAAAAAATTTGACATTTGACCATGACAGATCCTTGTTATTTCTTAGAATTACATGATTACTGTAGCTCCTAAAAAATTTCGACCGAAAAATCTAAAAACTACAATCTAAGAGGTTCAAAATGATTATTTTTTCATCTCGATACTACCATTTTTCACTGAGATGCAGTCTTTCGAAAATCACTAAATAATTTATGAAAATTTTTTGTTCGTTTTTTTCCAGTAGTGTATTAGTGACACAAAAAACTTGCATAAGTTTCATAGTTATGTTATTTTTATACCTGATCAAAGCAAGTGCAAAAATTGTACACTGATTTTCGTAAGGTTGTATCTCAGTGGAAAATGGTCGTATCGAGATAAAAAACAAAGTATTTGGAAGCTTCTCTAGTTTCAAGATCTTAAAAAACTAATTTTGAGCTATGGAGTATGTATTCTCTTAAATTTAAACTGTATCTAATGCTAAATTGTGAGAAAAATCGAGAAAATTATTTTTTATTTTGGTAATGGTTACATTATACAAAAATGGTTTGATGCAATAACATTAGTCTTTTCATAAATATTTGTAGAGTAGTGGCAGATTTTCTAAAAAACTATAAAAAGTTATTTTTTACAATTTTTTCAAATTGATGTCAAGGCTGAACAAAAAATTTGACATTTGACCATGACAGATCCTTGTTATTTCTTAGAATTACATGATTACTGTAGCTCCTAAAAAATTTCGACCGAAAAATCTAAAAACTACAATCTAAGAGGTTCAAAATGATTATTTTTTCATCTCGATACTACCATTTTTCACTGAGATGCAGTCTTTCGAAAATCACTAAATAATTTATGAAAATTTTTTGTTCGTTTTTTTCAAGTAGTGTATTAGTGACACAAAAAACTTGCATAAGTTACATAGCAATTTTGACCGTTTTATACAGTTACACTAAAATGCAATTAATATTTTTTTTTTGTTTTAAGCATGTGGTGCAAAAGATCGCGAGTGTGGCGCAAACTAGTGATTTCAACGGATTCATGACGAAATTAAAAATGTATTTTAGAGTAAAAAATAATTTTATTTAGTTACGTCTGCACTAAGGTTTTGGGATTTTTAGTTGACGGCCACTCTTGCAATGTTGATTGTCTACTGTCAGCGGTCACGTGGCTTGTAAACATTTATGAAGGGCCTGTATTTCTCCATAACATACTCTACTGTATTTTAAACACACTAATCCTTTCATTTGCCCCTTGTTTCTTATTTAATTCAAACAAAACATCGATAACTTAGTTGCCATAAATTGCCGTTAAGCACCGAACAAACAGTGTTACCAACTCCCGAACCGCAAACGGCCCCGGAAACCCGACCGAACCGGGACCGGCCAATTATCTCTTTCGCTCATTTTCCCCGGCAAATTAGTTTACGATACGTCCATTCTTATTCCGATGGGGGCCCCCTAACTCTCCGATCCAATCATCTTAAACAACGTTTAGTGGACACTTCTCTCCCCCAGGGGTATTGTATTCCGTTTTTCGCAACAGCCGCGATTGCCGGACGCCGGACTTATCGCGATTCTTCGGGGTTTACAAGTGACGGGAGGAGGAATGGAGGAGGCCCCCGAGATACGGGCCGATTGCGGGTCGTGGGTGGGACGCCTTTTAATTATAAGGGTGGTAGAAACGTCTGGACATGTTACGACGATGCCGTTGTAGGAAACATAACTTTTACGGAGTGTTTCTTTATTTGGTTGCTGTTCCTTAATAAGGAAAAAGATGGACCACTTTGAAGATTAAGGGGGAATATTTCGTGACATCAAAATAATACCATAAACGTTCGAATCTAAAAAAATAAAATAATTAATCTGGTTTGTACAGGGTGATACGCAAGGGCTGGCAAAAATAAAAAAGTATTATCTTTGACCAGATATAAAAAATTTTTATGTAAGGTGGTTCATGATGAACTGTACTTGTTATGATGGCATTGGTGCAACCTAGGCCAGGCCAGTACAGAATACCACTTAAAGTAATCCTGGGTCAAAATTTCAGGACTTGGTGACTTTTGAATTTTTACTGAAACATACATAGAGATTGTAGAACACCCTGTGTTCTACAATCTCTATGACATAGTTTGACAGATGGTACACTGTAAAAAAAATTCACTCAAGTTTCACTCCGCTATCGTTCGATAGTACTACACGTATTATTGTTGTCCTCGTTATCCATTGCCGATTTAGTTAAAAGAATAACTTAAAAAATAAAAAATAAGAAACGTCTTTAATAAACACTTAACGTCTAATCAGTAGAAGTGTGATCTTTTTTACACAACTTAGCAGCAATTCACCCGCGTACTGACACTGACACTGAATGACACTCCACAGGTGCCGTACGGAGTGCGGACTAAGTCAATGTTTTTTGCGTTATGTTAAACAGGACCGGCGTTAACATTTTGTCACTTCTTGTAATTTTTTGGAAAATATTTTTGATACTCAAATCTAATAATCGCCTTATGGTAGCATATATTATTTTACTTCATTTATTGTCAAGACTCTAGGTTTTTAATTTTCTGCATTAAAGACGCCACACCCTGTATATTTACAAATGTTAATTGCTCTCTTCTTGAGAACGGTACACTGTAAACAAGAATCACTTAAATTCACTCAGTTTTACTCAATAATGTATCAATTTCTGTCCACGCCCGATTGAGTGAAATTTTCACTCTATTGGTATGAGTACAATTGAGTGAAACTATTGCATCAGAAATGAGTTTTACTCAAATTCGAGTTACAGCTAACTATCAATTGAGCGACTTTTGACTCTATTCTGAGTATATAAAACCAATTTAGATGTTGAAATTAATTCACTTCGCGGGGACGTCCTCCTGTCCTGGCTGAGACCCGCCAGCTGAGGCCCGCCGCCGGCTAAGACCTGTTTTCATGGTGATCACGCTTTTCTGAAGCATCTAACGGCCCCTCAACTGTGGTCGAAATCACAGAAGCAATATGCCGCCATTTAAATTAATCGAAATTAATATACATTTAAATTCAGGAAATTTACTCTGATTTAGGTACAAATGCACCTTAAGGAGTACCTATATTTGAGTGAAAATACTCAGATTTAGTTCACATATTATCACAAATGAGTAAAATCAAAATGCTCAATATTGAGTGAAAATGTACTCAATCGATTTAGTTCACATATTATCACAAATGAGTAAAATCAAAATGCTCAATATTGAGTGAAAATGTACTCAATCATTTCACTCAATAGATTCACTCCTTGTCTCATCTGTGAAGGAATCTATAGCTTTATATTCATTCGAGGTGAGATGCACACTTGTATATTACAAGGGCGTAAGATTAACAGTTTTCAAAATACAGCGATTATTAATATTGGGGAGTTTCATCACAACGTGACAACAGCGCTTAACCTAAAGCTACACAGCTGGTGCATAGCACGTGCGCACGCAGCAGACTTGTCCTACGGAATAACAAAAATATAAACAACTATTGTGAAACATTTAGTAAATTTGTTTTCCAGTTTTTAAATAAATAAACTAAAATATATCGGTTTTGTAGTACGAAGATAGTGTTGTGCTTAAATTTTAGATCGAATTTTAGTAATTATGAATTTCTTAAAACTTTAACTTTACTTTTATTCAAATTATGAATTTGAAAAATATGTAATTAAAGTAACCAAAGATTCACGTCGTCCAAATAATCATACGTATTAAAAATAATGTAGGTACTAAAAAGCAAAATTCAGTAATTGTTAAATGCACAAGTACAAAACAAACTACAACATANCAACCTAGGCCAGGCCAGTACAGAATACCACTTAAAGTAATCCTGGGTCAAAATTTCAGGACTTGGTGACTTTTGAATTTTTACTGAAACATACAGGGTGTTCTACAATCTCTATGAGATAGTTTGACAGATGGTACACTAAAAAAATTTCACTCAAGTTTCGCTCAATTTTACTCAATAATGTATCAATTTCTGTCCACACCCGATTGAGTGAAATTTTCACTCTATTAGTATGAGTACAATTGAGTGAAACTATTGCATCAGAAATGAGTTTTACTCAAATCCGAGTTACAGCTAACTAACAATTGAGCGACTTTTGACTATTCTGAGTATATAAAACCAATTTAGATGTTGAAATTAATTCACTTCGCGGGGACCTCCCCTGTCCTGGCTGAGACCCGCCAGCTGAGACCCACCGCCGGCTAAGGGCTGTTTTCCTGGTGATCACGCTTTTCTGAAGCATCTAACGGCCCCTCAACTGTGGTCGAGATTACAGAAGCAATATGTAAGTGGTGCCATCTTCACTGCGCCATTTAAATTACTCGAAATTAATATACATTTATATTCAGGAAATTTACTCTGATTTAGGTACAAATGCACCAAATATGAGTTTACGTGAAGAATTTATTTAAGGAGTGCCTATATTTGAGTGAAAATACTCAGATTTAGTTCACATATTATCACAAATGAGTAAAATCAAAATGCTCAATATTGAGTGAAAATGTACTCAATCATTTCACTCAATAGATTCACTCCTTGTCTCATCTGTGAAGGAATCTATAGCTTTATATTCATTCGAGGTGAGATACACACTTGTATATTTTTCAAGGGCGTAAGATTAACAGTTTTCAAAATACAACGAGTATTAATATTGGGGAGTTTCATCACAACGTGACAACAGCGCTTAACCTAAAGCTACACAGCTGGTGCATACCACGTGCGCACGCGGCAGACTTGTCCTACGGAATAACAAAAATATAAACAAGTATTGTGAAACATTTAGTAAATTTGTTTTCTAGTTTTTAAATAAATAAACTAGAATGTATCGATTTTGTAGTACGAAGATAGTGTTGTGCTTAAATTTTAGCTCGAATTTTAGTAATTATGAATTTCTTAAAACAGGAACTTAACTTTTATTCAAATCATGAATTTGAAAAATATGTAATTAAAGTACCCAAAGATTCACGTCGTCCAAATAATCATACGTATTAAAAATAAT
>NW_019420954.1:0-1411 GCF_000390285.2 Anoplophora glabripennis
ACATAGTCGTCTGAGAAAAACTAAGTTCTTGAGAACGAAGGAAAATAGAGAGGTTCGGATCACCTCTTACACTTTGGCTTATACCAAAGGCTTTGGCTTTGCCTTTGGCTTGGTTCTTCTGTAGTTGGACTGTACTTATCTGTAACTGAGTTCGTTTGTTGAAACTTTTTAACTAAACGATAAAGAGACCGCTCGGTTGGTCGATTATAATGACCATTGCTAGCAATGCGCGGGACATTTAGCGAACACCCATTTTGATGGTAAATTCGAATGAATTCTAATCGCTGTTGATTATGTATTTTCCTATAAGAATCTATACAATGTGCTAAACAAAGTTATCAACGGTTACTGGCATTTCAAGCCATGTTGCCACCATTACATTGTAAAGTTCTGACATGCCTATTGGAAGGATGCTTACGACATTATAATTTTGCCACTATTTAAACTAATTAATCAATGTATTAGCTCCAACGTATTTCCTATAGCTTTCAAGTTATCCAAGGTTATTCCTGTTTTTAAGAAGGGTGAGAGAGATTATGTATCTAACAACCGACCAATATCTTTTGTTCCCGTTCTGGCAAAGGTTTTCGAAACTGCCTTAAAATGCAAATTGTAGAGTATTTGAAAATTATAATAATAATTTATTCCATTCTAGTCAATACGGTTTTAGGAACAAAACGTTAACAACTTTAGCTATTGACCAGTTGACTACGATTATTTTAAACAATTTCGAGTAAAACAATGTTGTCAGTGGAAATTTATATTTGACTAAGGCATTTGACTGTGGTCCCACAGAATCCTCTTAAATAAACTAAAATTTTACAATTTTGATGATAATAGCGTGTCCCTTATTGAGTCTTATCTGTCGAACAGAACTCAGTGTGTTTTTCTTAGTAATAATTCTTACTCTTCACACCTAACAGAAATAGTTCATGGAGTTCCCCAAGGCTCTGTATTGTGCCCTATTCTATTTCTTATCTATATTAATGATTTCCCAAATTGTGATATAACTACTGATTTTATTTTAGTTGCCGATGATACACAGAGGATCAAGTGGATACGCTGCCGTTGATAAAGGACTGGTTTATTGCTAATAGATTGAACTTAAATATTAACAAAACTCAATCTTTGCTTTTTACACTTCGCCATATCAATACTTGTAATAACTCAAATAGCATTGAATTTCTTGGAGTTCACCTTGACACTAAATTGAGTTGGGAAAAACATGTCAATGAACTATCCGCACGTTTATCTAAGAATATTTTCCTACTGCGTAATTTGGATCGTGTAGTATCTAAGCCTGTACTCATATCTGCATATTATGGTACTTTTCATGCCACCATGACGTATGCAATTTTGAACTGGGGTTATTCGTCTCACAGTGATAAAATTTTTGGTTTACAACGTAAAT
>NW_019420954.1:3218-5655 GCF_000390285.2 Anoplophora glabripennis
AAGAGTTATACAAAAATTTCATTTACATTATTAGATTGTATACAAAAATATATATAGGAAAGTCATTTACAAAAGTTTTCACAAAAGAAAATGATTGTACATAACAGAGGGACAAAAATTTCAACCATGTATGCATTTTCCTTGTATATTGGCGAATGCGCCAATGTCAATGGTAAACTACGCTTAATTTTTATAAAAGACATTACACGTTATTAAATAAAACTACATTTACTTTTATCTCTAATAATGTTAAAATGTTAAAGTTTCTACATTATCTACCAAAGAAATTTGCCATGTTGATTCAGTAGGAACGTAATAATTAAAATTAATTTTAAAATTGCAGATGCACTCGTTTCAAGAAGTTGTATTATGCACATAAAACTGTGAGGAAAGAACTTCGTGAGAACAAAGAGCAATGTCAAAAACGAACAGAAAGAAGTTTGTTTCATAAGTTTATAAAATAAATCGTTTTTTATTACTTCAAGGGCGGTTTTTTTATAAATGCTGTAGTTATGAACACACAAATTATAATTCTATAACGGAACATTGTCAATTCAGTATAATACGTATATTAAAGTTATCTCTTATACTAAAAATAAAAGAGCTTTTTAATATTTGTTATAAACTTCATTGATATTTAATTTTCGAGAACGAAAATCGAGTATAAATTACTTTTTAAGTGTATCAAATGATACATTAATTAAACAACTGTGTGTACGATCTCAGAAAGAAATCCACGAGAAATAGAACTCGTATTCTTGGTGGTCCATTATATTTTTCTTTATTCAATTCGTCATTTTTTTAAGTATCTTTTAAACTGCCAGCTTAAATAACAATTGCTTTTAGGTGTCAAACGAAATATCACTCAATATCATTTACTACTTCAAATACCCAACTAAAAGGACTTGCCCTAAATGTTCCTTTTCCTGATATCGGCCGTTTAAAATGTAAAGGTTTTTCTCAAAAAAAATCAGACCATTTATATAAAGTTTATATCGACAAATAATGATATTTTTTTGAAACTTTAACTTAAACAAATTTTATCAGGTAAGTAATAATAATAAATGTAAAAAAACTACTTATAACGCATAATTATCTATCTATATTCGTCACTGACTTATTTGATATTAAGATAGAATAATACAAAATATACACAAGTCTCAAAAGTTTTGTGTAATTGGAAAACCGATATTCTCGAAAAAACAGATTTTTTTGCAGAAAATGACACATTAGAAATATTTTGGTGATAGTCAATCAACTGCGCAGCTTCTGATTTTACAGAAAATTAATTTCGCCAGTACCTACTTATTCTTGAATAACCTAGTATAGGTATGTTCTTTAAGTCCATGTCATAAATGAGCGTGCTCCTTGCACCATTTTAACCCAAAAACTCATGAAGAACTGAAGATACAGAATGTTCAAATTTAAACAAAATATCTTATTTTTTCAAATATATCTGAAGTAGGTAGTTTTATATTTTCTTTGAAATATACAGGGTAAGCCATTAATACTGGTACACAGCTTATTGGAAGATTATTAACGTACTTCTACGTTCTTTGAGGTGGCAAATACGATTATGCAATCAATATTGGGGTCACGTATAGGGGGCGCTAGTTATACTGTCTTATCAATGTAGAGATATGTCTAACTTTTTGTATTTTACAATTTTGAATTTTTTAACTTGAAATTATTGAACTATTGAAATAAGTGCATTGAAGTCGCTGGTGGTTGCTTTGAGAATCTTTTATGATTAATAATTTCTTAAGATATGAATAATAATATTTTCAGTTGCTGTAATGTTTGTCTTAATTGTTAATTCAGGCTTGATATCTTATGACCTGCTAATTTTCTAATTTAATTCCCGCCGAAAAACTTAAAACGTCTGTAATACGAAAACGGTTGAGTTTATCGATTTGTAACAAGTATAACTTTTTTATTTAAAAATAAACGTAGTTCAATAATTTCTAGTTAAAAAATTCAAAATTGTAAAATATAAAAAGTTAGACATATTTTTACATTGACAGGACAATACAACTAGCGCCCCCTAGAGGTGACTCCAGTACTATTTGCATATTCGTATTTACCACCTCAAAAAATGTAAAATTATTAATTTGTAAAACAATCGGTACATACATACTTAAAATATAGCAAAAAATCGAAAATATTTTTTCAATTTTAACACCCTGTAGAACGAAAAGGAGCAACAATTGATTAAAGGCATATTTGGCTTAATCGCTATATTTTGACGTTAACAATCTGCCAATGACCATTATTAATGACTCGCCCTGTATACATTTATGGAAATATACAAGGTGATTCACTTTTTATGATTAGGACTTTAACAATCGATAGATCTCATAAAAAAATTACATTTTGATGTATACACTTTTTCTTCCAAAGGCTTCCTTTTAGAAAATATAAGCTCTTGAAAATTTTT
>NW_019420955.1:0-1534 GCF_000390285.2 Anoplophora glabripennis
CGTACCTTCTCCGAGAGGCTCTCCGGCACCGCCACCAGGATGAAGAAGACGTCTAGGATGGCCACAGCCGTAGCCAGGGCTACCACCAGGGACAAGGACCATCTGCAAGAGGAAGAATGTGTCAAATTGTCATAGAAAATAGATGAAACCGATTTGGCTATAATGTTTTTTTTTAATTTTCATTTTTACGGAAAGACAAATGTGAAAAGTTATCGGAAAAATTGGAAAATTCTGGAAAAACTAAAACGGTTTTTTCCTATGGCATTTTTGTATGAACTGAAGACCGTAACTCACGATTCGAATGATGGATATGTGAATCCTTTTTTTGTTGTGTTGCTGGAAATGTTATCAGGAAAAAGAAATCAGTACAATTACAAAAAAAAGGTAGAACATTTGAGAAAAATGTGAAATTAATAATTATCGTATGTACTCTCGGTCATAACTGATGATAGGAACGACATATTTGGTTGATTCTTTTTTTATTTGTTCGTTCGCTTCCAGAAATTGAACGTTTTCAATTGAAAAAAATATCTGGAGAAAAATGTGAAAAAAAGCATTCCAGCCTAAATTAAAAAAATTAAATTATAAACAAATATAGTTATTTTATTTCTATTTCAATTTATTTTGATACGTGTGTAAATACCGTTACGAAATCAATCGGTTACATAGTGAGAAAAAATTGATTCAGCTGTTTATTTTCAGTTGGAAGAAAGCTATCTTGGAAACAGAGACGTATGTGATTTTTCTCTTTTTTTTTAATTAGCGTAAAACTAAGCTATATTTAATGCAAAAAGAGCGAATTCCCGAGCGGCTTTGTTCGTGTAAAGGGCAACTTAATTTCAACTTTTTGAAATTTTTCTTATTCGATATGTTCCTTTGGATCTATTAGAACCTACATCTACGATATTAACTTCTACAATTAACGTTTAGTAATTAAACAATTAGTTACAAAAAAAACGAACGAGATTAATTAACAAATACTTGGAGCAACAATTTCACGGTCAATCAAATCGGCCTTTGGTAGACATGTTAGTCATTGGATTGACCGTCTTTTCCATAAATTTCATCAACATCCATCCCTTTTTGCAATAATAATGCGGAATTTTCGTAAACTGATTTTTCCGCATGCAACCTTTCGCGCCAAATTTAGTGTTCGGGGGTTTTCGGGAGCACTGATCACGAATCCGATATCAGATTTACAAAATTCGTTTTTAAAAATTTAATCAATTAGGTACCTATTGTACTTTATTATCTGAGATTAGGCAGAAAACCCGTGAATAGACATTTTGCAGAAAAAAGAGCAAGATATAGCCGAAAAAAGGAAGGTTAAAACATGATGGGGTAAATAAAAATAGTACAAAATGAATTTCGCAATTTAATTCAATTCAATTTGGCGCTAATGTGTTACTTTTTTGAAAATTTGGTCGGCCATCTTGAATTCTGCAAATTGATCGGATCCGTGATCAGCGACCACGAAAATCCCCGTATACCAAAGATTGACCGCAAAATCTGCCTGTTTTTGTCTTCTCAACCC
>NW_019420955.1:3370-5580 GCF_000390285.2 Anoplophora glabripennis
GACACCCGGCTAGGCGGTCCCCTCTCACTTAGGGGTATTTTCCTTCGGATCTAGTGATTCTGGGTTATTAACGGTTCAATTATCACGTATAAAAGAAAAAGAAAAAAATTGTAACTTTTAATATATTTCTTGCATTTTTAGGCGTTTAGGGGATGATTTCATCCCTTTAGGGATATTATGGGTTGATTTTCAATCCGGACAAGACCGTATCAAATACGAAATTAGATATTTCACGTTCATAATATTATTTTGATAACAACATATAAATATTTGGAGTTTTACTGTTGATAATTCTTAATTTGGGTGAAAATTTTCGAAAAACTGAAAGCAATGCTCATTTTCATTTCTCATGACGAGTATTTGGGGATATTTTTAGAATATTTTTAGGATTTTCCCTGTCGACTTTGTCAGTCTCAAAAACAGGCGGAAAAATGTTTTTTTTGCGGTCACTCTTTTGCGAGAATCTTTTATTTTTTGAAAATTCGCGATATCTGACCTTTTTTTTGAGGTTAGAAAAAGAACCATCCATTTGAATATAGAAAAAATTGTTTGTATTTTTCCTAGCACTTTTTCGTGAATTTTTGCTATTTTTGACCTGTTTTTTAAGGTTAGGGAATTCCTGTGATGTGATAGCTCAATTCTGACACAAAAAATAATACGGACAACATATGTCGCATGAAAAGTACAGACAACTTTTTTTTGTGTGTGGCTGTGTTATTTATTATATATTATAGTAAAACGAACTGGTCAAAAATAAAAGTCTCTTGTTACCAGCAGGATGTGGATGAACAACAATTTTGTATAATGAAATATTACTTGGTAACGAAAGCATTTATATTGTCTGATTTATACTGTTCTACACTTATTGAGACCTTCTGGTAAATTAATCTCAAGTGGTAGATCAACGAAACCACTTAAAAAACGTCCCAGACATCCACAATTATAAAATTCCCTGAAAATCCCAGGACTCCTAGGTTTCCCCGACTGTCATACACCCCGTTTATATTGAAAATAAAAATAAAAAAATACAGGGTGCATTGAAGAGAAGAGTTACATCGTTTTTTATCGCTACTGCAATGTTTCGGCTGACTAACAAGTCGAAAACGCTATCGACAGGTGTGATTTTAATCTTTGCAAATATTTGCGCCATCCCTAGAATTGGGTTGTTCATCGGATAAACTGATAACGGCATGCTCAGATAATCCCGGTCATAAATTTCTGAATACAATAATCGTAAATGCTATTCAAATGTATGGAACGAAATTTCGTTGAATCATAGAAAAATAATTACTGTCATCGAAAATGGAAAAAGATAAAAGGAAAGAATTTATTTGTATCATCCAATGTAATCCAATATTTGTCTTGGAATCAGTTAACATCCTTTCGGCTAAAATTTTAAAGAGCTTTTTAAAAAATTGTGCTTTACAAATAAATTTTAAATTGAGTTTCTTCTTCTTTAAACTCGATTCAAAATGGCGAACATGGTCAAAAAAATTCGCAAAGTTGCAAAAAACGGTTTTTTAAAAATAACTAAAAAAGTATAGCTCCTATCGAAAATTTTTAAACGAGAAAGTCGTTTTAAACAGATCTATCGACTGATTTTTAAGTATCGATTGCTTTGTTACTTTTCGAGATATATCGAAAAAACCGTTAAAAATCTTCTCTTTTCTCTTCTTCTATAACTCGTTTATATTTACGTTTCCGTATTTGCTATTTACTGTAAGTATAGTCCGCGGCAAGACAAAAAAGAACATTTTTGAAAAATTTAAAAATATTTATTTTTCAAGATATACTGATTTTTTGAAAAAAAAGCCTTGTCGAAAATTGACTAGATCTTCTCAGCGGATGGACCTACAGTAACGATTTTCGGCTTATTTTTTTCGTAAAGAGTTGTATTACCATGCTGTTAAATAATTCTAACGATTTTATTAATTTTAAGGATCAAAAAATTACAAACTTTAACTTTAAAAAAATTACACATTTTTCGAGCATGTTTTCAAACTATTTCAATTTTTATTTAATGAAAATTAGTTTTAAAGAAAAAAATTGCTGACATTTTTTCTGGAATTTAAAAAAATATATATTTTTCTGCAGAAATAACCATTTTATTTTTAAAAAAATCTAAAGGACGCAATTTACATTTTAAAACTGATGACGTGGATTTTAAATGTCCCGCGCTTGCAAAATCTTTGATATCTCGGCTTCTGGAC
>NW_019420956.1:0-1687 GCF_000390285.2 Anoplophora glabripennis
ACCATAAACTATTGAAAAGATTTCTATCTATAATATATACGCTATAAAAATATTTTAAGGTCAAAGAAACTATTTATATCAATGTAAATCAATGTTATCGTCAAAATCGTTTGAATACACTTTTTGATTTAGGGATAAGGCATAAGAAATAATCTAATGGGGACAAGTCGGGTGTCCGTGCAGGCCAAGGTATTGGTCCATAGCGTCCGATCCACTTGTTAGAAGTGCGGATCCGTCTGATTGGAATATTAGTTTTCTTCTGAACTCTAAATTTTTGTTATCTAGTTCTGCCAAAACAAAATTATTGAGAATTTCCAAATATAAACTTTGATTAAGATTTTCCCCCAAAAAGTTAAGAACCAATTATTTTATGATACATTATGCCACACCAGACATTTACATCTTTATATTTTTGACTATTAGTTATCAATCGAAAATTTGGATTATCTTTAGCCCAGTATCTACTTGAGAGGAAATCACGCCATTAGTTGTGAATGTTGAATCGTCAGAAAATAAAATATTGTGATGAATCTGTTTTCAATCAGTTTTTCGACCATAATTAAATAAAAGTCCAAACAACTACACCACCATCTTCATCCAGCAATGTATGATTAAAAACTAGTTTGAATGGTTGGATTTTGTTGTATATTAAAATTCTTTCAATATGAGATCTGCTAATATCTGTTTCCTGACCTTTTCCTGAGTGATATATTCTTTTTTTATCTTTTTAATATTCTTTACGTCATCATTGGATACATTTGGAAACATTCTCATTAAAAATTTTTATTGCATATCGATATGAAACATTACCGATTCCATAACAGTTCACAAGATAAATTATTAATCAAAAATTATTCGGAGGGCAGTTAATAAAAATAAATATGTTGACTTTGAAATTGATAAAGAAATATCCATGGTAATTATATGGTATGTTAATTAATTAAAAATTGCGGCATCTTCTTATTTGCAAAATGTGATTATTCTTCTCTTCTGATTAAACCCCGTATTTAAGCATTTCTTGAGTTCTCGAACAACTTAGATAAACACAGTTTTTAACGAAAATAAAAATTAAGGATACTTTTCTTAGGGAACATTTCACATTTTGAAATTTTTTGGAAGCCCTATATTAGGGTGGCTCAAAAAAACGAATATTTTTTTTTTCGTGCTCTTGTGAAAATATGTTAGTTTATCATGTTTTAAGAGCCCCCTCAAAAAATCAGCTCAAAATAATTTTTTTAGAGGTCTCAAGATTTTTAAAAATTTCTAAAATCATCAAGAATAGAATTTTTTTCTCCATATTTTATCATTTTCTTGGTAAAAAAAAATCTCGATTCTGAAAATTTCAGATCGATATTTTAATTTCTAAAGGTCACTCATAATTATTTTAACTTTCAATGGAGTTTACCTAAAACGTTTTCGAGCGACCTCTAAAAATAAATATCAACGAACTAATAATTTTTTTATTGAATTTGATGAACAAAAGAATAGAAATAAATCACGAGACACTTAAAAAATTTCTCGATGCAAAATTTACTACCGTGAGTGTCAAATATTTATAATTTTTTAATTTTTTAAAATTTGAGTGTCGTGATTTATTTCTATTCTTTTGTTCATCAAATTCGATAAAAAAAATATTTAGTTCGTTGATATTTATTTTTTAGAGGTCGCTCGAAAATATAGGTACACT
>NW_019420956.1:3932-5593 GCF_000390285.2 Anoplophora glabripennis
ATTTAAAACTATCTGCTCAATTGATCCAAATACTTTTTTTTTCAGTGTAAACCATCCAAAATGAGCCACACTGTACATTGTAATTTCCCCCGCGAAGATAACTACGCGTGATAACCCCATACAACCCGAAAAAATCCCGATACGCAACGAGATACCGGCCGTATTGCAAATTAATATGTAAAAATAGATATGCGATATATTTTTAGGTACGATTTTTAACGGTCGTTTATTGAGGAACGATTTAATTTAATTTATATTGGAAGAATCTGAGGTAGACGTGAACTTTCGTAAATTACAGAGTCGGCGATCGTCTTTTGAGATACACGAGCTCACCGCTGGCTAGTCGATAGTAATTTATTATTCTGAACTTTATGTCACTGCCGTTTTTTACAGAATCATCGTGCATCTGTATGCCTATGCTTATTCGATTTGGTCCTTGGCGCTGGCTCGCCTATACGTGCCTACTCCCGGCCGATCTGATAAAGTGATACGTTTTTTGTGAGACGGTACGAAATTCTCGACCAAATTGATGCCGCACGAAGCACGGCATTGAGACCAACCAGCGTCTACGTATAACCGAAACTTTAAAGACCTGTTTTACTTTATTTTAAAGGCATTAAGCTAATTCAAGCAAAATCGATCTTTTTTTTTCTAAAAAAACGTCAAATTAAGTCAAACAGTGCTCTTTGATACAAAAAATTTAGGGTATGCAAGACTTTTAACTGTTAAAAGACGCTTAACTGTTAAAAGACTAAACGCGCAAAACACATAGAGGATACTTTTAACTGTTAAACGATTAAGTCAATATTCTTTTATCTAAAAAATTTAAGTAGGTATGCAAAAGATATCTAAACATATAGGCAAGACTTTTAACCATTAAAAGACTAAATGAAGTCAAACATTGTTCTTTGTTATAAAAAATTAGGTACGCAAAAGATAAGGCTTTTACTGTTAAAAGACTTTTAATGATCAAGTGAATATACTCTGGTATAAAACATTTAAATAAGCAAAAGTTATCTGAACATACAGACAAGACTTAACTATTGACAGACTTTTAACTATTAAAAGACTAAATGAAGTCAAACAATGTTCGTTGATATAAAAAAAATTAGGTACGCAAAAGATAAGACTTTTACTGTTAAAAGACTTTTAATTGTTAAATGATCAAGTCAATATTCTATCTTTTTTTTCGGCTCAGCTTACAAACAATATAAGGAATAATTATAAAAAAATTAACTATTAACTAACTTTATTTGATCTATGTAATACTGAGTACGTCTCCTTATATTATTTGTTGCCTATCAGCAGGGGCATCTCTTATATCTAAACAAGAACGGATATGGCTGTTCATTTGACAGATTTTGTCAGAGCTCGTGAAAATAGTGAAATATTTAAGTTATAACTGATTGGATTATGCTTATCTCTGTACAGGTAAGTTCTGTGGTTTGTTATTTATACTTTGCAAAGATTTGATGCGAGAGAAATCATGATTTATTGGTGATAGCTAGCAATATTATAGTGCACTGTATTTTAGTTATTTGGTACGTTGTAGAATTTGAAGTTTTATTTGCTGGAAACTACGTAGAGGCTTGCAGACTATTTATGGGGCCACTGGAAACTGCTTTGGAACTGCTTTATACTGCTGGTAGCGAAAAATTTTC
>NW_019420957.1:0-5586 GCF_000390285.2 Anoplophora glabripennis
CGCGGAGTTTAACAGGACCGTAGTCAGATTACGAATGAAAATATTAATATGTTTACAGAAAATATGTCGCAACATAGTACTATTACCAAAGAGCACGAAGGATAAAATACCTACATAAATTTAAATGACACCACTTACCCGATAAACCTTAGTGTTCAGACAAGGCTTCAGTGGTATATTGGAAGGAGTTAAAACATATTATTACTCCCTCCAAGTAGATTACAGTTTACGCATTTTATGCGCACCCGACAAAACCCTGACCGCAAATTTTTAAATACTGTGCTGTTTACCGATGAAGCCATCTTTACTGGTCGAAAAGTTTTCAGTTTTAGAAACAAGCATATTATAATGAAAATCCTTACGTAGTCACTGAGCGTCACTCTCAACGAAAATTCAAGATAAACATTTGGGGTGCAACTATAGGGAACTACCTTCTGGGTCCACATGAAGTTTCTACGAATTTGAACGGTGACTTGTATTTAGATTTCCTGCAGCACCATTTAGCTAATTACCTGGATGATTTACCGTTTTTACGGCAGAATCTCTACTTCATGCAAGATGGGGTTCTCCCCCATTTTTCTATCGAAATACGGAACTATCTTGATTAAACTTTTCGCGATCGTTGGATAGGTCGTGGAGGTCGAAAGTCATGACCTCCTCATAGTCCTGATTTCAACACCACAAACTTTTATTTATGGGGTTTATGGAATCGGTTGTTTATGGAGAAACTATAAACACCCGGGAAGAACTTTGGCAGCAGGTTTTAAATGCCCGATAGGGGTTTATACTTTAAAATAAGACAATCTTTTAATAAACGCGTTGATAAATAAAAGGTTAGAGGTGGACATTTTGAGCAATTATTGTCAAAAAGGCATATTTTTTCCTAATGTTTATAGTCCAATCAGTTGGCACTCAGGAAGGGAGTTGCCTGTGAAGTTTTAAGGGAGTTTTGAAAATTGGTATATTTATAGATTTTAACGTGCTCTTTCCGAATTTTTACTTTGCCATATCTGTTCTTTCCGGCAGTAGGCGCCATATTGGAAAAATGGCGTTCCAAAACAGTTTTTCGACGATATTTCCTTTCCGACTCACTTTAAGGTGAAAATAGTTACGTAATAAATTAAACTAGAGAACATTTCCTATAATTTAAGTATTAATATTTTTTCTGTGAAATGAATAGTTTCGGCGTACGAGCACTGCAAAGTCTACTCCAACAGGCCCTTGGCCAACAAACTCATTTCCACACCACCATGAGGTACAGTTCCTGGCGCGTTTTTTTAGTGGTATCCCCAGTAGGCTTAATTCACATGTGATGCACTGTTGACTAAATTTAGTGCGTTCTTATTCGCTTCGCTATCCCTGATGGACCAGGTTTTGCGAGTTCTTCGTCTTCAGAACTGAGCAAAACCTTACGGATAGGAAGTTCTTCCAAGTTATCCGCGATAGGGTTCTCTTCTTCGACTTTTCCTCGATTTCGTCGAAGGTTTGCTGAAGGACTGTCTCCGTATCTTCCTCTTCATCACTATCTTGCAGATCAACATCCGAATTGTCGCAGGTACCTACCATTGCAATTCGCGCAGATAACGGAGCACTTTAGTCCAGCCTTTCTGCATCCACAGGCTCCCCGACCTTTTTTACGATGCAATATTAAATTAATTTAAAGAATTTATTAAAGAACAACCGAGATTTAAACGAGCTCATCCAGGTATTTAAAAACCCAAATGCTGACCCGGAAAGCATTGCTGAAGCTGGAGAACGCTTCCTCCTTGCGTTGTACGATTACAGTGGCGTAAAACATCTACAGATATACATGCTTCACGAAGTCAGCCTTTAAAAATAAATTTAATATTGCATCGCTGCCACCGACAGAAGCAGCAGCACGACAACATTCGTTCCGAACCTATCACCAGGTTCAGCAGTGGTATAGAATTGGAAAAAATGCAGAGCGGTGGGGGATGGAAAAAAGCAAGAATGGGCTAATTCCTGTCACCACAGTCGAGCCCCCAGCTCCAGCAAAATTGCTAAAACAAAATTCTTGTAAATGTAAAAAAGGATGTCGGGAAGTCTGTGGATGCAGAAAGGCTGTACTAAAGTGCTCCGTTATCTTTGCGAATTGAAATGGTAGGTACCTGCGGCAATTCGGATGTTGATCTGTAAGATAGCGATGAAGAGGAAGATACGGAGACAGTTCTTCAGCAAACCTTCAACGAAATCGAGGAAGAAGGTGATGAAGTCGAAGAAGAGAACCCTATCGCGGATAACTTGGAAGAACTTCCTATCCGTGAAGTTTGCTCAGTTCTGCAGACGAAGAACTGAGCAAACCGAAGCGAAACGAAGCCGAATGCACTAAATTTAGTCAACAGTGCATCACATGTGGATTAGGCCTACTGGGGATACCACTAAAAAAAAAACGCGCCAGGAACTCTACCTCATGGTGGTATGGAAATAAGTTTGTTGGCCAATACGCCTGTTGGAGTAGACTTTGCGGCGCTCGTACGCCGAAACTATTCATTTCACAGAAAAAAGATTAATACATAAATTATAGGAAATGTTATCTAGTTTAATTTATTACATAACTATTTTCACGGTAAAGTGAGTCGGAAAGGAAATATCGTCGAAAAACTGTTTTGGAGCGCCATTTTTCCAATAAGGCGCCTACTTCCGGAAAAAAAAAGAGGCGGCAAAGTAAAAATTCGGAAAGAGCATGTAAAAATCTATAAATATACCAATTTTCAAAACTCCACTAAAACTTCACAGGCAAAACTTCCAACTGATTGGACTATTACTATTTTACTGTTCATTACAATTTTTAATTCTCTAAACCCTTATTTTTTGACATTTCTAAATTATTTTAATTGTCTCAACTATTAGCATTGGAAGTTTCAAAGCCAAATTTCTTGAAAACGGTGCGAGACAGCTGTTTTCATAAAGTATACTTTATTTGTGCAAAAAAAGATGGAAAATAATAATTTGCTACCAAAGATGAGATAATTACCTTGAAGTATAAAAAAGTTATGTCGTTTTTAACACATTCAATCTACTGCAGCCAGCGCCCTCTATGAACTATAACCAAAATGTAAACAGATTTCAATTCCTCGATCATATTCGGTTCATATGATGCATGTAATTTTTATTTATATTTATTAATTCCATTTTCAAAATTCAAATTAATTACTCTTTATACAGGGTCATTCTTAAGTTGAGTCATACTTTTTAACAGCTTGTAGGAATACTCAGATAAAGAATTAATTTCGAATTGTATTTTTAAATAATGCAGCAACAGCACAGTTGTAAAAGCAATCAAACCAGGCCTAGCAAATAATTTAATATTTTTTTTTTATAATTTAATAATAATTAATTAATTTAAGCGTAGAAACCTTTGAACAGGGGTTTAGTTAATATTTACGTGGAGCTAGAGACCCTCGCGCGCCGCTGCCAAAACGCCATAACTGTTTAAGTGGGCTTTTGACATGGCTTACAGGAAATTTCACTTTGCAAATTGATGGAGGCGCGCAGATATACAGTGGAACGCGTACAACGTTACATCAAGTTCCTCGTAAATGTTTCGTTACTTCCTATCAATTTATCAAGCATACTGTTTGTGATTATTGCGTTATGTGCAAGATCCTGCCTAAAATGTACACTTAGAAGAAGCTTTTATATTTATGGCGGCAGCCGATTATTCCTAGACAGTTATTAATTGCTCAATGGAGAAACTATAAACACNAAAACAGTACGAGACAACTACTTTTATAAAGTATAACTAGTTGGAAAATAAGAATTTAATACTAAAGCACTACCAAAGATGAGATACCTTAAAGTATAAAAAAGTTATGTCGTTTTTAACACATTCAACCTACTGCAGCTAGCGCCCTCTTTGAACTATAACCAAAATGTAAACAGATTTCAATTCCTCGATCGTATTCGATTCATATGATGCATGTAATTTTTATTTATATTTATTAATTCCATTTTCAAAATTCAAATTAATTACTCTTTATACAGGGTCATTCTTAAGTTGAGTCATACTTTTTAACAGCTTGTAGGAATACTCAGATAAAGAATTAATTTCGAATTGTATTTTTAAATAATGCAGCAACAGCACAGTTGTAAAAGCAATCAAACCAGGCCTAGCAAATAATTTAATATTTTTTTTTTATAATTTAATAATAATTAATTAATTTAAGCGTAGAAACCTTTGAACAGGGGTTTAGTTAATATTTACGTGGAGCTAGAGACCCTCGCGCGCCGCTGCCAAAACGCCATAACTGTTTAAGTGGGCTTTTGACATGGCTTACAGGAAATTTCACTTTGCAAATTGATGGAGGCGCGCAGATATACAGTGGAACGCGTACAACGTTACATCAAGTTCCTCGTAAATGTTTCGTTACTTCCTATCAATTTATCAAGCATACTGTTTGTGATTATTGCGTTATGTGCAAGATCCTGCCTAAAATGTACACTTAGAAGAAGCTTTTATATTTATGGCGGCAGCCGATTATTCCTAGACAGTTATTAATTGCTCAATGGTGTGTTCCCCTGATGGGTATGTATACGTGAAGGCTTTGCCGTTTGACTTCTTAAAAGATTAAGTCATTCCCTAAAGGGGGAATTTTCAAGAGAAATAACCCAGAAAAAAAGTTTAAATCCAAGAGGCTCGCATACTATTTACGAAGGAACTTGAGGCGCTGAACACGATCCTGTCGTCAAATTTCATGACTTGACGATGAATTTCAGAGAAAAGTGAAATGTTTTGGTAAAAACGCCCAAATATGGGTCAGAAGCGATTTTTTCCTAAATTTTGTCCAAATATATCATTTACGTAGTATTTTAAGACGCTGAGCACGATGCCATTAGTAAAATTTACCCATGACCTAGATATTTCTCAGAAAATTCACTATTTGGGTGAATACTGGCCCAAATATGGGTCAAAACTGATTTTTTTTTCTATATTTTGTCCAAATTTATAATTTTCGTAGTATTTTGAGGCGCTGAAAACAGTGCAAATAGTAAAATTTACCCATGACCTCGATGTTTCTCAGAAAATTCACTATTTGAATGAAAACTGGCCTAAATAATGACATATTTGGACAAAATTT
Organism: Anoplophora glabripennis; assembly: GCF_000390285.2. Taxonomy (NCBI): domain Eukaryota; kingdom Metazoa; phylum Arthropoda; class Insecta; order Coleoptera; family Cerambycidae; genus Anoplophora; species Anoplophora glabripennis. The sequence goes on from NW_019420957.1 coordinate 5,100, forward strand.
AGGAAAAAAATAGTTTTCACCCATATTTCATCCAAATAGTGGATTTTGTGAGCAATATCGCAGTTACCGGTAAATTTTACTAAAAAGCATCGTTTTCACCGCCTGAAAATACTACGAAAATGGACATGGACATGGAAATTTGGACAAAATTTAGGAAAATAGTATATTGTTATATTACGATTAAAAGTGTTATTTTTCTGGCGAGCAAATTTTGTATTGTAGAAGAGTAAGCGTAGCATAGCCGAGCGGATTCAAAATTCCGAGACAAATTCAAATTCAAATTCATTTATTTTCCATGAGATATACATACATATATATATATAGGAATAGTCATATAAAAAAAAACATAAAACATAAATAAGAACAAACTAACATATTACAACCAAGAAAATAAAATGTTAGTCATTTGTCAGTACCGGTGTAATCTACAGCAAAGAACTTATCTAGACCATACAAAGACCGTTCCAATAAAAACTTCTTTAATTTG
>NW_019420958.1:0-5585 GCF_000390285.2 Anoplophora glabripennis
TACGGGAGGTACGTCGGATTTTATTCCTATTTTACGGCTAAATTCGCTGTAGCCCAAATAGTTTTTTTAAGCTTCTACTGGGTGTACCTAAAAGGTCTTTACAACGCTCCACCAGATAATTCTAAAATAAGATAATCTAAATAAGATAATTCTAAAAGCAAAAAAAAAAATTCCGCTATTTATCAAAAGGATAGGGCATAACTGACGCCCTCTACAAGCAACGCCAAAATTAGTTAAAAATTCTTATTTGTCATGTCAAAAAACATAATAGTGCCAATTTAAAATTCAAACATTGTATCTTTGAAACCAGCAACATGTGTATAAGGCATGTTTGGCTCAATCGACTTATTTTGGCCACCAGTATCTTCGAGATTTCGCAACCTTTCGCGTTCACCCTGTATCTATCACTAAATTGGCATCATGCTGAAGTTAATAGTTTAAAGACTGTAAATAAAAATAACTTTTTAACTTGTTAATGAAGGCCCGTATGAAAAAAATGTATAATGAAGAACTGACTTTTGACCTCATTTATTTGTACTCTATTTTTTTTGTATCAAGTACGGGACACCTACGTGTCGAAAATAAGTGGAGATACAGGTGTATCCCGGTTATTTTTAGCGATCGCCGTCACGTATCGATTTTTTTTTTAATATTCAGTTGTTTACCCTGCCCCAATTTAGTTTGATGTGATTTAGGATCACTCAGGAAGTCATTAATTTTTAAGTTACCCTTGCTCCGCGCCATTTCGCAAAACCCTTCTCCTCATTTAAAATTAACCATCGGAATTGCCGGGGCTTTACCGAAATAGAACACAATTTATTTTATACATTCAGATTCCTTGAAGGATTTACTTTTTAAAAGGAAACGCCGTAAATTTAATTTGTAAAGGATTTGCTCGGCGGCAGACGAACAACTTTTAGGGCCGCACTTATTTTAAAAATAGAAACTGATGTTTCGGTTAGTGAACATATGCTCCCCTCAGATAAAAGTTACACCCGTGCATATTTTATTAATTCGCGTGTTTGATTTCAGATTCGGCGCAGGCAGTAGCACCAACTGTGATTCTACAATGGAGACAGAGGATGAGGACAACGAGGAAAAAGCGTCCAAATGAGGGAAAGGAAAGCATTGCGTCCACGATGTCCAGTTTGCAGCTGCAGATCGTGGTACTCCTAAGTTTTTACATTCAGATGAGTCTAGCCGAGTGCCCTAGGTTATGCGAATGCAAGTGGAAGAGTGGGAAGGAATCCGTAATATGCCTGAACGCCAACCTATCAGTCGTACCGCTTCACTTGGACGCCGGTACGCAGGTTCTAGACCTAACAGGTAACAACCTGGCGGTGATCAGGCACGAGGAATTCAGTAGAGCCGGCTTGATGAACCTACAGAAAGTATACCTGGCCAAGTGCCGACTGAAAACGCTTGAAAGATTCTGCTTCAAGAACCTTATAAATCTAGTCGAGTTAGATTTGAGCTACAACGTTTTAACCAACGTCCCTTCCCACTCGTTCGATTCAATCCAAGAACTGAGGGAGCTCAAAATGAACGGCAACCCCATCCAAAGGGTGTTCAACAACGCGTTTATCAACCTCCCACAACTAATCAGACTAGAGATCACCGAGTGCAGAATCCTAACCATCGAACCAAGAGCCTTCGTGGGTCTCGAGAAATCCTTGGAGTGGCTCAAGTTGGACAAGAACAAGCTGACGGACGTGGCGGCTTCCACCTTCACCATCCTCCAGAACTTGCACGGCCTAGAACTAGCGGGGAACCCTTGGAACTGCTCCTGTTCCCTTCGGCCTCTTCGGGAGTGGATGCTGAGGCAGAACGTACCTTTCGACATACCCCCGGTGTGTCAGTACCCCAAAAGGCTGCACCTGAAGTCCTGGGACAAGCTGGACCTGGACGAATTCGCTTGCGTGCCGGAGATCTTCGCCTACGACAGCAGGGCGCACGGAATCGAAGGCAAGAACGTAACGATGACGTGCAGGATAGCGGGGATACCGGAGCCGAACGTGAGGTGGTTGCTGAAGAACAAAGTGATAGCCAATCTGTCGGGTTCGCCGTACTCCAGTGGTAAGAAATTGTACATGGTGCACTTAAGTAATAAATCCAGTGATCTGACGATATTCAGTGCCGACCTCCAGGACGCGGGTACCTACGTGTGTGCCGCCGAGAATAAGGCGGGTAGGGCGGAGGCCAGCGTCACTCTGGCCGTGTCCAAGAAGCCGCCCGAAAGCGGTTTCACCAACAAGGTGCTACTGGCGAGTGTGTGTACGGGCGTGGCCTTCGTTCTGATATCCTGCTTGATATCGCTGTGCGTGTGCTCCGTGCGGAAGAAGCAGGTGATGAGGTGGCGCACCCGCGAATGTCGCAGGGAGGACAATTACGAAAAGATCGAGATGAACCACAAGGTGGTGAATACCAACGGCGGGGTGGGGGCCAATCCAGAGCAGATCGCCGTGGTGTCGAGCCGCAGGAACGGGGAGTACAGGGTAGTGCCGGGCGGCGATACCGACCAGGAGGCGGAGGAAGAGGAGGAGGGTAACGCAGAGTCGGGGTCCAATAGTAAGAAGGGGAGTAACGCGGACGAGAAGAGTTTGGAGAAGAATTGGAATTCGCCAGAACACTTGTTGGATCCTGAGGATCTGCATATCCCTAGGAGGACGTTGCAGGAAACTAGGTAAGACTTTCGTATAACCGCACTCGAAAAAAAATTAAAGGGGCAGACACGTTTTCAAATTTTGCTGTAACTTCGTGGATAATAGTCGTATCGATAAAAAAAGAAGCTTCTTGAAGCTTGAAGATTACAGTTTTGAAATCTTGAGATGAAAAAATTTTTTGAGCATCACTCTAGGCGCAATCAAAAGAAATAATGCGACGCAAAAATTTTGCAATTCTTTATTTTTCAACTCGGTTTCACCTTTTTTTTTATTATCTATATCCCTTGAACTAATGATCGTACAGCAAACGGAAGGTGGGTTTTAGAAACCCGAATCAATCCTCTTCAAAAGCCTTTTGGTATGTTTGAGAAAAAAAAATTTTGNGCACCTGAAGTCCTGGGACAAGCTGGACCTGGACGAATTCGCTTGCGTGCCGGAGATCTTCGCCTACGACAGCAGGGCGCACGGAATCGAAGGCAAGAACGTAACGATGACGTGCAGGATAGCGGGGATACCGGAGCCGAACGTGAGGTGGTTGCTGAAGAACAAAGTGATAGCCAATCTGTCGGGTTCGCCGTACTCCAGTGGTAAGAAATTGTACATGGTGCACTTAAGTAATAAATCCAGTGATCTGACGATATTCAGTGCCGACCTCCAGGACGCGGGTACCTACGTGTGTGCCGCCGAGAATAAGGCGGGTAGGGCGGAGGCCAGCGTCACTCTGGCCGTGTCCAAGAAGCCGCCCGAAAGCGGTTTCACCAACAAGGTGCTACTGGCGAGTGTGTGTACGGGCGTGGCCTTCGTTCTGATATCCTGCTTGATATCGCTGTGCGTGTGCTCCGTGCGGAAGAAGCAGGTGATGAGGTGGCGCACCCGCGAATGTCGCAGGGAGGACAATTACGAAAAGATCGAGATGAACCACAAGGTGGTGAATACCAACGGCGGGGTGGGGGCCAATCCAGAGCAGATCGCCGTGGTGTCGAGCCGCAGGAACGGGGAGTACAGGGTAGTGCCGGGCGGCGACACCGACCAGGAGGCGGAGGAAGAGGAGGAGGGTAACGCCGAGTCGGGGTCCAGTAGTAAGAAGGGGAGTAACGCGGACGAGAAGAGTTTGGAGAAGAATTGGAATTCGCCAGAACACTTGTTGGATCCTGAGGATCTGCATATCCCTAGGAGGACGTTGCAGGAAACTAGGTAAGACTTTCGTATAACCGCACTCGAAAAAAAATTAAAGGGGCAGACACGTTTTCAAATTTTGCTGTAACTTCGTGGATAATAGTCGTATCGATAAAAAAAAAGAAGCTTCTTGAAGCTTGAAGATTACAGTTTTGAAATCTTGAGATGAAAAAATTTTTTGAGCATCACTCTAGGCGCAATCAAAAGAAATAATGCGACGCAAAAATTTTGCAATTCTTTTTTTTTTCAACTCGGTTTCACCTTTTTTTTTATTATCTATATCCCTTGAACTAATGATCGTACAGCAAACGGAAGGTGGGTTTTAGAAACCCGAATCAATCCTCTTCAAAGGCCTTTTGGTATGTTTGAGAAAAAAAAATTTGTACTCGGCATTAATTTGAAAAAGTGTAAAAAAATGTTTTTTTCCGCTGTTTTAGAAAATTAAAGACTACATTGCAAATATTGCGAAAAGTACCAATGTTCGTAGGTTATTTTTTAGCTCAATACATGGCCGTGAGGCCTGTAAATTTTGAAACAGATCTGTCGAACCGTTTTCCTTTCCTGAATCGTCAAAGTTTTATAAAAAATTAAAGCATATTTATTGCTCCTTAAACATTAATTAATTTGATGAAACAAATTTTTTTTGCGTTAAATACTCATCAAATATGGAAAAATAAGAAATATATTCAAAATTTTGAAGAAAAATCGGATTTTTCAACTTTTTTTAAATTCAAATTTTTTTTCTTGATATTTGAAATATTCAATGTAAAATTGTAAAAAATGACAAAAAAAAATGTAAAAAAAATTTAAAAATATTTTTTTTTCAAAATTGAATTTTTTGTTTCAAAATTTTGATTTTTTTTTTGGTTTTCGATATTTGATGAATATTTAAATTTGTTTCATCTTAGTCATTAATCAAAAATCGAGAAAAAATACAAAATTTTGAATAAAAAAATCGATTTTGAAAAAAAAAATCCAATTTTTCACTTTTAAATTTTTTCTCTTTCTCGTTTTTACAATTTTATTACATTGAATATATCAAATGCTGAGGAAACAAATTTTTGAAATTAACTAGAATCTTCATGCTTCAAGAAGCTTTATTTATTTTTTCTCGATACGATCATTATTCACGAAGTTACATAGTTTCAAAAATTACTAAAAAAAATTGGAAATTTTTAACGCGTTATTTTTGAGATTTTTGAAGTTAGAGGGTTTGAAAACATGACCTTCGCCCTCAACTGCAAACTTCTAGCAGCGACATCTCTGTTCATTTTTATCCTACACAAATAAAAAAACACAAAATATTCTGTGAAAAAAAAATCTAAACTTTTGTACTCTTGAATATTTTTCGCATCTTTTTTATTTTTAAAGTTATTTTCAAAAATATGTTATTTTTTTGGAATTAAAAAAAATGTTTTTTCAGTCAAAACGTAATATTTTCAAAAATATGCATTCTAAACCGCTTAAACTTGTATAATATATTGTTAGCACATAAAAAATTTAAATTGTAAAAGGACTACCTTTAATTTTAAATCTTGTAAAAAATGTATCAGCTTTTGTCCTATTTTTTTTCCGAAAAAGCGAATTCACAGTTTTATTTTGATCATAACTTTGTTAATTTTTATGTTATTGACTTGAAGTCAAGTTCATTTTAGTTATTTTACGTTAGAGATGTTTTAAAATCTTATGAGCTTTGACCTTCATATGCGCAGAAACATAATTCCGACCGTCGCCTAAATTATTCTA
>NW_019420959.1:0-3139 GCF_000390285.2 Anoplophora glabripennis
TAACTTTTACCGAAAATGGGTATTAAAGGAAGTTTAAGAAATGACAGTATATACCACTTTTTATTGAGATATTTTAAAAAACCTTCAGGATATCTTATTTAGACTTCAAAGCATTAATTTACATACTATTATGCAAATTCTATATGTTGCGAAAGGGGTAGTTTTAGGGGATGACTGTCACTGTTTTATCCTCAACTTTTTCATTCTTTTTCCATTTGAAATATACAGGGTGTTAAAAGTTTGACTGCCTTAATTTTAACAGATGATGGAATACATTAAAATAAACAAAAAACCTTTATTTCAGTTGGTATCTGGAATTGGACCGTGTCTAAGTGTTTTTTGCATACCACTATTTCCTTTTCTTGAGGTGTTTTCCAGCTAGCGCGCGAAAATTGGATGGTGGTGGACACTTTGAGCATATGTTGTAGTTTGTTTTGTACCTGTGCGTTTAAAAATTACTGAATTTTGTTTTTTGATCTAAAGTCACTAAATTATTTTTGATACGTATGGTGATGGACGACGTGAATTTTTGGGTACTTTAATTACATATTTTCCAAATTCATAATTTGATTGAAAGTTAAGTTCCTGTTTTAAGAGATTCATAATTACTAAAATTCGAGCTAAAATTTAAGCACAACACTATCTTCGTAGTACAAAATCGATACATTTTATTTTATTTATTTCAAAACTGGAAAACAATTGTCTTGAAATTTACTAAATATTTCACAACTTATAGTTGTTTACATTTTTTCCATAGGACAAGTCCGGCGAGTGCACACTGTATATGTACAATATTGTTTAATTAATAATTACAATTTTATCCACTTACTAGTTAAATCATCCACAGATTTTCAACAAACATTTTTCTTCGTGTAAGAGACGTGCCCAATAATGTGAAAATTGCTAGAACATTGTAGGTATTATTCTCCAATTCTGATTCACCGTTGTCTGTTAGCGATACTTTCCATAAGGATTTACAGTACCAATTAGATGGATGTACGAAAAGCAAAGAGTAGGCTGTTAAACCAAACAAATCGGTTTGTTTTTATGTGGACAAATAATTAGCAGGTGATCATTTCTAATTTGTTGCTGAATAACAGAATTTTTCTGCGAGCCGTCTTATCACTTCAAGAAATTAAGACTACAGAAGTTTATTTATAGATCAACGTCGTGTATATAAGCAAATGTTGTTTTTCCACCAGGCTAATTGTTGGTGGTTTGTTTTGGGGAGAGCACCGATTTTTTTATCAAAGTAGGCGAGATGAGAAATGTAAGTTTAACTAACTCTAACTAAAAGTAGAAAAGAATTATGTGCAATATTTCGAGGTGTGTCAAAAATGAAGGAGTTTTTTTCATTCTTTTCCCACAAGGTGATCTTTTAACTCTTTTGAATAGCTTTTATAATGTTAGTACAAATTAGTAATTTGTAACGATAAAATACTGAACGGTATAAAAATGAAGAAACATTTTCGTTGCCTAAATTTAATAATTTTTTTTATGCAAATATTTGCCATTGTTTTTTAGATACAGGGTTTGAAGTTTTAAAATGAATATCTTTCAGCAAATTTATTAAAATATTCAATAAAATCAACAACGACTTCTCAAATAAACGAAAAAATTTGGTATTTTAATTGTTTTTTATTTGTCCTTTTTGACATGTTCCTATTTTTATTTCTTGTTATTAGATTCAATATATTTTTATTTCATTCTTCACGATCTACAGTTAAAATCTTATTACTATTTTTTTTTTCAGATTCCTTCACTGATCTTCTTACTGGCGGTCTTGGCTTCGTCCATGAGCTTTCCGATGAACAACGCCGATTTCAACGCTGCTGCTTACAAAGAAGGCAGCGGTAATCCGAGGGCTTATCCGCAATATTATTATTATCCTGACCCTGCTCCTGTTCAACGGCGACAGGACGAGATCCTGGATACGGCCCATAGGGTGGTGTACACCCCCATATTTAGATATAAGAAGAAACTGTCGAAACAGCCGATTAAGAGAGATCCGTACCGTTATAGAAAAGTTAATAGGATAATGCCGGCGTATCTTATTTAGATTTAAGGATTATTTTAAAGCTGTTGGATGTAGTAGATATTTATTTATTTATTTATTACAACTGCCTGTTACTTTTTTAGGGAGATATATTTTGTTAATTTTATATTTTGTTACTATAAATATTAAATAAAAGTGTTTTGAAATATGTATATGTTTTTAATTGTTTCATTTAGCAGATAAACATTGAATTTATAATAATAATAATTTTTATTTATAAGAAAAGAATCCTACACAAAAAATATTGTTAGATAAATAGAAAAAACCTAGTTAAAAATAAAAATTTATTGAGTTCTTGCTGAGGATTGTGTTCCTGACTGACTGAAGAAACGCCATCATAAATTTTCATCAGCGTTCTCAGCATATAATCACATTCACCGATAGGGGAAAGGTAGCGGACCCAAGTTTGACCCCTGAGGAACTCCCAAGGTAGCTGTTATAAGTGTAATGACATGACCTATAGATATGAATACAATTTAGAATTTTCAGGAGAATTCATTGATAAATACAGGAAGGTTACGGACGTAACATACAAAAGAACATTCCTGACTTTTTTTAGGACGCTAAAATCCATCATTTGTTACAGTAGACATTTTTACTTTGTCTATGTCAAACAACTTATTTGCACAATGAATATTATTCCAAACGTTAACACTCTGTATTTCGAAAACTAAGCCATATATAGGTATATATTTACTAATACCTATATAATTATATTATAATAAAAACTGTTGTTTTTTTTTAATTTTCGCACGTTTTATACACTCACATTTTTCTTCAAACTGCCCATTACTCATTTTTATAAGGTGATCATATCTTCCACAAAAATTGACCATTATCATTGGAATTTCATTCCTTGCAATAAATATTTTTCCGAAGAGTTTACTTTATTTGTTAACTTCGGTACGGTTAAACACACACCTTAAATTTAGGTATTTGTTTTGGCATGAGTAAACAATCCTGTGTCATGAATTTTATGCGAATAATCCCATCCTTATGGACTGTTTCGAGAAGCCCTCTTACGTACGAACGCTTTTAATTAACTCTTCAGCTAAAAGTGTATATAAGTGAAAAATCCTTCAG
>NW_019420959.1:3875-5583 GCF_000390285.2 Anoplophora glabripennis
AGAGACGGAAAATGTAATATATTTGCACTAAATTTGCAATAACTTTGGTTAAAGTTAATCTTTTTTTAATTTTCAAAAAAATATATGTTTGTTGTGAGAAAACGTAATAATTAACAGATAAAAAATTGTACTAGCTATAAAAATAAACTTTTTACAGCCATTTAAACATTCAATTTGTTAACAACAATTAAACTGACCACTTTCAGGCTTTCCCACCAAGTTTTTTGGTTTCGAGAAGTCAAAATACTTAAAAATAAGTTATTTGCAGCCGTGGAATTCTGTTTGGCTACGGAAACCTATCTGGCCCCTAGCCCCTAGACTAATACGAGTGTAGTAGCAAAAAGTTGTCGGTCTTTTATCAAAGGAAAATCGTATCAACAAATTTAATTTAAAATCTAAAATACGGGCTATGTTTTCGTAGTAGCTGTAGTCGCCCAGGTGCATCGAGTGTACGAAGTGGTCGGTTATATGTCAAATACTAACCTGGCGAGCTTGAACCTGAACTTGGCAACGCTGTTCCTTTAGCCGACAACTGTTCGTGACATTACGTTACAAAATTTTCCGAGGATCCGGGCATCGGCAGGGCAGCCCTCGTAGCGGGAGTTATGGGTTGATTTCCTTCATTTTTAAAAGTCGAGTAAAAAATTTTATTTTCCGATTTTCTGTCTTTATTAAGCCTTCCGAATACGTGGTTAAAATTAATGACATTATGAATGAATCACCCTGTATATTTATAAGAAAACATAATTTCAAAATAAACGTTAATCAGCCTATTAGGTGAATTTTATTTTTTTTTTAATTTTTAATTTTACGTTGTTACAAAAATCTATAGTTAGCTGTAAAATTTATAACGTTTATGTTCTGTTGTTTCAATATTAGGTGTTCTTAGATTAAAAGTTAGTATCTCATTTTTTAGGCAGTGGCATTCGTCCTTATGCTGTATTGCATAGCATGCTTTGGTTTCCCATCAAATAACTCCAGTAGTTCTAAGCAGTATGGTAGCATTAAATCCGAAAAATTTGACTTACAAAGAACCACTTTGAGAAAGAATAGTGAATCCAACAATAACGATGAAATAATGCAAACTGCGGATATGATAGTATTTCGACCACTGTTTGTGTATAGAAAAAGAAAGACGCAGAGGTTTCGGATACCCCTAAGAAGAAGATTTTTTCGGTTATAAAGTATAAAGGATGCAAACCTAAATTGGACCAATGAAGAGTTTACCATTTTTCCGTCTCCAATTAGTTCAAAATGGAGATGATAACGATTGCTGCCTCAAAAACAAAATGCTCCTTTAGTTTTAGGAATACTATTTATTTTATTTATGATCAAATAATTTTTTTAACATATAGGGTTAGCTCTCTGACTATATTTCTTTGTGTAACAAGAAATAAACTGTGATTTGTGTGAGTCTGTACTCAAATATTTTATATATCTTCAAATTAAATATAGTCAATATTTAAACCAAAGAATATGATGCACATTTTTTATTACCAGCTCTACGAGAATGGTAGATGAAGAAACATCTGAAATATAAGAACAAAAAGAAGTCCATCAAAAAATATTTATTTGTAGTTCCACATTAATATAATATAGCAAAATAAATTAGACAATAAATCACAAATTCACTATCACATCTTGTGAGGTACAAACCTGTTACGAAAATGTAACAAGTAAACTGTCTTTGGCATAATTCAGCAATAAT
>NW_019420960.1:0-1792 GCF_000390285.2 Anoplophora glabripennis
GTAGGGGAGCCCAAGAGGGGATTTTGGGATTTACTCAAGCGTGGCAGAGTATCATATGGGGGATACCTTGCATCCTGTTGAGTACCTCCGCCATATCTAAGTACTCTATATAAGGCAGCGCGTGTTGGGCAGCCAATCAGAATAGTAAAAGAAATCGATAGTTGGAAATACTCGAGCGCGTCAGATTAAGATATGATGGGTTAATTACATGCTGAAAAGTGTGCATTTCAATAATCTGACGATTTGAGCGTGACGTAAGGCAGTCGGAAGGTCACAAAGTTGCAAAAAAAAACGTCACCTCGACATTCTCGATTTTGAAGGAAATAATTCAAGGAAAACGGGAAAAATATAATCTGCCGCTTTCCGAAGTAACAAAAATCGTTAATAAAGTTTAGCGCGTGCAGCTGCAGGGAAATACATGTTGTTTTGAAACTCCGTCAGGAAACTCCGGGAGGTGATTCTATGGATTGAAATAATAGCGGTATGTAATGAAAATTTTTTTCGAATTGTCAATTGTTTGCAAGTTACAGCTTGTCGAAGTTAATTTTTTTTATTTTTTTTTAAATAACTTATTTAATTCATGTTCGATTAGTCTCATTTGGCACACCTACTAAGTAGATGAAGCTCTATTGGACCAGTCAGAGAAAAGTTTCATTATGCGCCGCTAGAGGGCACTTTACCTAGAATTCAAAATTTGCTTAGTTCATAACTTTTTTCTCTTGCTAGACATCACAGAAATTTAAACATTATTGAAAAGAGAAACAATATCAGAAAAAAAATTTTCTTTGTTCATGCCGATAAATGTAACCGTTTACCAGGAAATCGCTATTAATGTGTTATTAAACATCAAATTTTTGATCTTTCTTTCTGTAATTATGTACAGGTTGCCCCGAAGTTAATGCAACAAAACTTGGTCATAGATTCTTAAGACAAATTTAGAAGACGTATTTTTTATTTTTGCCAATAAAACGATAAAAAACTAAAAAAAATCGTTTTTTATTAACCTTGGCCATATATTATTTTTAACTCTTATTTCTTTATCATCTGTAATAGTAGGGGAGCACAGAGGGCTAAATGCGTCTTTACTCCAGAACTTTGAAGACCTATTGGATCGCGAAGATTATATGCTTAAAAAAAATTTATGTGATGTATACCTGTTTAGTGGTGGGGGAAGCGTGTATAAATTTTTAAAAATGTAAAAAAAATAGTTACAAAAAAATCTTCAAGCACGTCAGTGTTCGATAGCGTGTACGGTCTACGAACTCCTGTTTACAGAGAGATATTAGTCTGACGAATCGCTAGTTGCAGGTAGCTGTATTACGAGGTAGAAATTGGGGAAAAAATCAGATTATTAAAAGGATTTTGTATTCTGCATGTAATTAACTTATTTTGTTTAAATCTGATGTGCTCGAGTTTTTTTGAAGATCGATTTTTTTTTTTACTAATCTGATCGACTGTCCTAGACGTACGTCACTATATTGAGGGACCCTATTTGGTAAAAGTACTTAACATAGTACAAAGATTCTCCCCTAATATTAAACTGCTCAGCTCAGGTCACATACAAAATCCCCGCTTGGGCTCCCCTACTACAATTTTATCAGAGAAAGAGATTACCGAAAGTATATATTATATGTGTTTATATGTATTATAATTAAAAGAAATATATTTACGTGTGCAGAAAATAAAATAAAAAACTTTTTTTACAAATTTCAACAAAATTTATTATTTGTTTTTATTTGCATGTTATTTTCCGGGCTTTTTATTTGTCACATTCAGTGATTTAAAAAAAAAT
>NW_019420960.1:2900-10742 GCF_000390285.2 Anoplophora glabripennis
TGTGTGTGTGTGTGTGTGTGTGTGTGTGTGTGTGTGTGTGTGTGTGAGTGTGTGTGTGTGGGTGGGTGAGTGTGTAAGTGTTAGTCGTGTGTGTATGCCCCCTTACGGGGACGTACGTGTCATTTGCTGTATAAATGTTAAAATTATGAATTAATTAAATGTAAAATAATGTTCATCTGGAGGTGATTACTGAATTCCCAATTTACAATAATCGAAGCATAAAAAAATTATAATATAAAATGTAGTTTCATATTTCCTTAGATATACACATATGTACATTAACTTTGCAAATTCTTTGTGTTGTTTGTGTTTATTAGTTCTATACGTACATAAGTCTTAATTTTAATGTTTTATTCGTTATTTAAATGTATTGAACGTTCAAGAAACATCGACAAATTCCTCGCACAGGTCGTCGACAAGGAACATCTTCGCTGTGAGACGCATCACGCATCTCGCCTAGCGTGAAAGCCATATCCATTATTGTCCCGCTAGTTTTCGCGCTCGCTTCTTTGCTGGCTACTTGAACTATCTTGCGTTCCTTTCTCGGCAAATTCAGTTCGCAAAAGGTTGATTCCCGCTCCGAAATCCACCAGAACGGCGATCCTTCGGTTTCCTATCTGCAGGGTTAACCTGGGTGCATCCGCACCGCCTATTACCGTCAACCTTCACGATTGTCGCTGGTTCGCGTTCGAATACCTCTCTCTCTCTCCTTGGTTGCCTACATGGAAATCCTCTCCACACGAATTACTTGTTTCGAACTCGCTGGCTGTCCACTAGGTGTTATTTCTGGCTCGGTGTCACCGTTAGGGCTGGACCCATGTTTCCTAGATTAGACTTATGTTCTGTAGTTTTATTTGACGTTATCTCGTGTCCTGAGTTTTTAATCTCAATCGAGGTGTGTGTGTCTCCCTTGTCGGGGCGGTTACTCGTCGTAGTTGGGGTTCGTTATTCTGTGTGCGGAGTTTCGTCTCCACATATTCGAGTCGCTCCTGCCTTGGATACGATGTCTTCTTGCCTATGGTGCTGAAGAGGGACCGGACCGTTGCTCTTTTTGTAAAAAATTTGGTACCTCATTTCTTGGAAATTTCGTTCCCCATTTCTCTGAAAATTTCGTTGCGAGTGTGATGCACGATTCCCGGGTGCAGATCTCGTTTCCGTTGTCTCTACCGGCGAGGTTAAGTCCGCTGCTATGCGCCTAATCGTACGCAACAGGCCTTCGGTGCAGGTAAAATAACCGTGCCTTGCGTACGTGCGCAATGTGGGCCGCAGCTGTTCGGTCACAATCTGGACCCTCGCAACTTCTGGAGTGCCTGGCGTTAGCCGCTCGAACAAAGCGACCCTTCTCATTACAAAGGAAAGTGTCGACTACACAGACAATAAAACAAAACGCGGAGAAACGGTTTGACGTAGCCGCTAGACATGACAATCCCCTCCTCAGGCAAGCCGTTGACTACGTACCCGACGTGACCGACAAACACAAAAGACCTAGACACCAACTTTTTGACCCTGGGTGACCACCCCAACGACCCCCCCCCTGCCCGCTAACCTTTTCTGTTTCAGAGACAGCCAGGATCAAGAAACGAAGACAACGACACACACACACACACATACACACCCCCCATACCCTCCTTACCCCTCCCCTCCCGCGCTAGCCTAAGGGCCACCTTAGCAAAGCGCATCCCAGGCTGCATAGCCGCACTACCCTACCCAACCATACCACACATAAACATGACACTACCCCCGGGGTTTACACAGACGAGCCGGCGAAGCAAGAAGAGCGCCAGAAGAAAGGGCCCTAGCCGGCGGGGCCCAGCCAGGACAAAAGGAGGTCCCACAAAGCGCCTACACCGGCCGCATTTGCGGTCGGGGTAGACGACGGATGGGGCCCACCTACGAAGGCTGTCCAGGCCTACACGAGATGAGGCAGGATAAAGAGGGATAATCCCCCTCGATCCCAAATTATTGAGGCCAAGTTCTCGCCATGGAATAATGGCGCGCGCGCGTGGCGCGAGTGTCGACTACTTGACGCCCTGCACCCTGCACCTCACCGTACATGCGGCTGGTCAACTCGCACATTGTCGCCACGCCGCGCCGTTGTACTCGTCCATAAATTTCTCTGTAAAGGTTTCGCACGTAATTCCTGTCGGCTCTCTGTCTAGCCAACCAGCATTTTTCCGGGCCAAACATGGTCCTGTGCGCTGACGTTACGCGATTTTTAGTGCAGTAGTGTTCTACCTTCTGCAGGTAAGTCTCCAGCTCCCCGTCCTCTCTTCCATGAAATTCGAATTTCGGCTTTACTGGGAATTTTTGGCGTTAAGCGTGGTCTCGATAATTTGGGACCGAGGGAGACTATCCCTCTTTGTTCTGCCTTATCTCTGTAGGCCTGGGCATCCTCGTGAAGGTGCGGCCCGTCCATCTTCTACCCCGACCACAAGCATGGCCAGTGTAGGCTCTTTGCGTGACCTCTTCTTGCCCTGGCTGGCCCCCGCCGGAAAGGGAGCCTCGTCTGGCGCTCTTCATGTCTTGATTTTTCTTTCTTCGCCGGCTTGTCTAGCCCCCTGAGGGGTAGTCGTCGTGAGGAATGGACTTTTGGAAATAGCTTGTAGCTAGGGAATGCACGCGGCCTTTGAGTCAGTGACTCGCGGGCCGGTGCGGGGATAGGATACGTCAGGGCCGCGGCCGCGTCTATGCATTCGGTGTTTCTTACGTACCATGGTGAGGCGGTGGCCGTGCGTAAGGCTATGTTTTCCACAGCCTGGAGGGATTTAATGTGGCTTTTTGCCGCGTAACCCCACGCCACGGAGGCGTAGGTTAGCTGCGGTTGAAATACCACCTTGATTAGCGTTCACTTATTCTTTAAACTTAGGGTGTTGCTCCCCGTGAGTAAAAGAAAGAGCTTAGCCCTGGTGGTCATCTCTCGCGCTACTGTCTCTGCGATGTGCGTTGTCCACGTAAGTGTAAGTTTATGTTGAGCGGCACGCCAAGCCACGACAAAAGAAACGGGCCTAGCTATACGCTAAGCGCCTAGACAAATGCTACGAGGAGTGCGACAGGTGTACATGTTGGAGCGAAGCGCCAGGTACTCTTCTGGTCTATAAATATCAGTTTTGTAACGTCTTGGCTCCAGTTTTAAGCTGAAAATCATATCAATATGTACACCGACTCGTCGTCTTCATCTGATGATGAAATTATGTTAGAATCGACTGCTAATAAATGGTGTTTGCTTAATAGCATAAAAAAAGGAAATGCTGTGTACATCCCATAAACCGGGGAGAAAAGTATTTGGAGAGTTTCATCATCTCTACCCAGAATTAAGAAAATTCCCAGTTCGATTTTTAAATCTATCTAATAATAATAGAGAAAAACATATTTATACTAGTTAAAAACAGTGCGCCGATCAACGCGCACGAGCTCGAATAATACCTTGCTAGATTCTTTGCTCTAGCGCCTGGCTCGGCGCGCGGAGCCAAGCGTTTAGTACTTGGCTTTAGTACTCCACTATGAACACTTCCATAAGAATGTATACATTGAATAGTCGTGGCTAGGCGCCTAGCTTTTGTCGTGGCTTGGCGTGCCGCTCCAACATAAACTTACACTAAGTCGCCGGTCGATCGTCAGGCACAGGTGTCGTGTATGTCGGTCCCAGGAACTAGGTACCTGGGACAGTGTCAATATATCTAGATCGGGGGGAATTTTGCGTCTAGTAAAGAGTATGGCTGTACTTTTGTTGGGGTTAATTTTAACTTTCCCTCTGTTGCACCAGGTTTCAAGTTCGTTTAAAGCGGTCTGTAAGTGTGTGGTAGCATGTGTTGCATTTATGGATTGTGTTGTTATGGTCAGGTCGTCGGCGCATATGAGCCCTTTTCTTTTACTTATGATTTCGGAATCATAACGTGTTAGGATCCGATGGAAACCAATCAGATTGCTAGATTTCGGATCGTAACGCGTTAAGATTCCGAAATCATGAGTAAAAGAAAACAGCTATGTATGTGTTTGTGTCGGGGTGTGAGGTTTGCACATACTTCTATCATTACCTATAGTTTCAATGGATGACCTTGTTTCCAAAAAGTGGGGGCGAGACGTACTCCGTGTGTTTTGCGCATGTTCCATAATTATGCGCGGTTGCATTCAAATTTAAAAGATTGTCACGGCATGCTTTGAACTATAGCCGATTATATACATATAAGATATTAAATCTATTTTCACCGAGTTCACTTCAATTTCTAAATGTTTACTTTTCTACCATTTTCTTCTATGAGTCCTCTATCGATAGGGTCTTTATCTAACACATTATTTTACTATTTATTAATTTCAATAAATAGCGTAAGTATCTGCATAACCTATTTAATATTTTGCAGGCTCAAAGAAATTAAAACAGGATACAAATTTACATGCTATGTACATAAGCATATTCGTAATTTTGGACTTTTTTTTAAATGACATTGGTGTATTTATTAAACAAGACTTAGTATTTAAAAAAATCGCCACTATTCGCTCTAGCCGGGCACAACTGACAATATTTTTTTTATAAAAAAAAGTTTATTATATAATTAATTATAGTGGTTTCTGCAGTTTATTTGATAATATAAAAAAACATGCTATAAAATATCGGTAAGAGACCAATCCGATAATAATGTCCACGATTATAAGAATTAGTGCAGGTTTAAACAGATTATGAAATAAAACTCAAAAGATACATTTATTTATTTATTTATTTATTTATTTATTTATTTATTAAAATATGCACTATACAATAACAGTTTCACCAAAACACTAGCACAACACAAAATAAAATGAGAATATTTTTTAGGTTAGCTTGGTTTGGCTTTTTTACCGCTCGGTGCTCACCGTTCTTAGTTCCTTTCAACCAATCAAAACCCGTAAAGTAAACGCATGCCCATGAATACGCTGGTATGTCGCCCCACATTTCGGCTTCAAGTCAATTGCAAAACGATCAGTATAGGATAGAAGTATGTGGAGGTATGTCGGATTTGTAAATAGTGTAGAGGTGTAAGGATAGGATAGAGCCCTGCGGGACCGGACTCCATGGGACGGGTTGTGAAAAGGGTGTTTTGGATTTGGATGTAGAATTTTCGGTTGTGGAGGTAGGACTTAGTAAGTTTGACAAAGGATATGGGGTATTGGTTGGTGAGCATATTCATCAGTAGGCCGTCATTCCAGACAGTATCGAAGGCTTTTGCGACATCCAGGAAGACAGCTCCGGTGAACTGCCTTCTATTGAAGGCCCCCGTGACATGCTCGGTGAGGCGTAGGATTTGGAGTTTGGTGGAGTGGTTAAGGCGAAAGGCGAACTGTTCGTCAGGAATGACTCACATAGTCTCGGAGTGGACTTCGCGTTAAAGTTCCCGATAGTGATAGTCTGGGGCCAGGAATGTCAAGGTCTATTCAAGTATGGGGTGTCGGGGCGGGTGGTAACAGGACGCCACCGCAACGTCTCCATGCCGTAGCGATCTCACCGCTATCGCCACGGCCTCTGTGTTTTGAGTTTGGAGCCGCTGCAGCGGATAGTGGTCGATGCACTTCTTTACCACGAGTGCAACACCACCCCCGTTATAGTCTCGGTCTTGTCTGTAAATGTCATAGTCAGGAATGGAAATTCGGGAGGCCTCGCTAAGTTTGGTTTCCTGGATGGCCATCACGTCTATGTCTAGGCGGTGCAGGATAACCACCAGTTCCAATTTTCTGTCCCGCAACCCGTCAAGGTTCCAGGACTAAATTCTCAGCGAGGAGGGTTTGGTAAGGGGGCGAGCCATTAGAAGTCAAACAATTTTTGCATGCTTGACATTACTATCGCTAGCTGGACGTAGAAGTCCTGAAGACGATTAGTTGCGTCAATCAGGGCAGCTGCGCCCGGCTGGGGGCGTGTTGGGTTTGTATTGGATGAGGTGTTGTTTTGTTGTCGTGTCTGTTTAGGTGGGTTTCATTGCTGTGTCTTTTTAGTTATGTCGGCGCAAGATAGTCCAGTGGCGGGGGAGGGTATGGTAATCAACTAGAGCCAGAAGTCTGGGGTTGGAAGTTCCAGACTATGCTCCCTGTACCGGAAATACAATTATTTGCAATGCAAAAATGGGCGTAGTGCTAAATTCGGCTGCAAGAAAGTTGGATTGTTTTGTTCCTTAGCATGTACCAGTGGTCAAGGCCAGTCGTGCTCCAATGTTGAATCGCCATCAGAAGAGGATTCTTACGATATCAGCGATCTGATGCAACGCTGTTAGAACAATTTACTTGTATTCAGCAGGAAGAAGGAAGAGAAGAAGAAGAAATTACACTTGCAGTTCCATTAGATAATTATCAATCACACGAATAGTTTTCCCCAATTGCTCACAATTCACACAGCTTTCATCATTTCCAATAGTATCACTTTTTATTTAATACAATATTATTTAATTAAACAGGACCATAATAGATCGTGGAATAGGCCTACCGGGGAAACCACGTTAAAAAAAACGCGCCAAGTACACTATCTCACAGCAGAGCCGGATTAACAGTGTCTTAGGCCCTGAGGCGCAAGGGTTTGGCGGGCCCCCTATATAGGGTAGAAACCGAGATTGGTGTGCGGGGCGGGGTTCGTCACCCAGAAAATATTAGGAAAATGACTGCATTAAAAATATGTTTGCAGCTTCTGACAACACAGCTACACAAAAAAACAGTCTGTACTTTTCATGCGACATTATCCGTAGTATTTTTGCCTCCTGCTCACGAATCCGGTGTCAGAATTGAGCTATCACATCACAGGAATTTTTTAACCTCAAAAAAACAGGTCAAAAATAGAAAAAATTCAAGAAAAGGTGCTAGGAAAAATACAAAAATTTTTTTTCTGTATTCAAATGGTCATTTATATGGTTAAGACCCCGCGGAACGTGAATCCGCGGTCAAAATTGATGGTTCTTTTTCTAACCTCAAAAAAAAAACGAGTCAGATATCACGAATTTTCAATTTTCGGGGTCGCTGATCATGGATCTGAGATAGGATTTACAAAATTCGTTTTTAAAAATTTAATTAATTACCTGTGTACTTTAAGAAGGTTAAAACATGATTGGGTACTCAGGTTATAAAGTAAACAAAAATATTACAAAATGAATTTCACAATTCTAACTTCGGATCCGTGATCAGCGACCCCAAAAGCCCCCGTATACCAAATTTGGCACGAATGTTATTTTTTTTTAAATTTGTTCGCCCTCTTTGATCCGCCATCTTGAATTTTGCAAAATCGACCTCGGATCCGTGATCAGCGACCCCAAAAACCTCCGTATACCAAATTTAACGCGAATGGGTTGTTTTTTGAAAATTTGCTCGACCATCTTGGATCCGCCATATTGAATTTTGCAAAATTGACCTCTGATCCGTGATCAGCTATTCCGAAACCGCCGTATACCAAATTTGGCGCGAATCTGTTATTTTTTAAAAATTCATATCTGACCTTAATTGACCTGTTTTTTTGATGTTAGAAAGAGAATCATCAATTTTGATCGCTGATTCACGTCCGGCGGGGTTTTAACCATATAGGTAAATGAACATTTGAATATAGAATTTTTTTTTGTATTTTTCGTAAAGTTTTGCTATTTTTGACCTGTTTTTTGAGGTTAGGAAATTCCTGTGATGTGATAGCTCAATTCTGACACCGGATTCGTGATCAGGAGGCAAAAATACTAAGGATAACATATGTCGTATGTAAAGTACAAACAACTTTTTTTTACCAAAGGTTCCGTAACTTTTAGTCGTAGAACCGCGCCATTATTCTATGGCTAGAAATTGGCCTCAATGATTTGGGATCGAGGGGGATTATCCCTCTTTATCCTGCCTCATCTCGTGTAGGCCTGG
>NW_019420961.1:0-2857 GCF_000390285.2 Anoplophora glabripennis
TTTTTAGTAAGTAGTCATCGATTTACTTCTATAATAAAATTTGGTTTAATAGCGTATGTACATTATCTGTAAAAAATTAAAATACAAAAAAATAATGTTTCTTTGTTGGAATAAAAAAATCGAATAAAAAGATCCCAGTCTCGAATGTATCTCGCATATTAAAAGACGATTTTTTGGACAATTTTTGGAAGAAAAAAAAATGCCACCCTTTTTCAAAAAACACTTTTTTGGTTTAAAAATTAAAAAACTATAAATGTATTATTTTTATATATTTCCATCTCCAAACGAACAAAATGAAAAAAAGTTTGATATCTGTAGTTTTGGCCAAGATACAGGTACGTAGATTTTTTACACAAAATACTCATAACTTTTTGAGGGGTTGAAATAAAAATTAAAAAAAATTAATGAGAGCTAATGGCTTAAATGGTTACTAAACTACTAAATAATACCAACAAATTAGGAAAATTAAAAATGGTTGGGTCATGACGTCAGTGATTTGGCACAGAAGTGCCCCTTATACGCAAAATTTAAAAAACTAAATTGGGAAATTGGCAATAATTTTCCATTAATAACAGGATCGAAGTGTTCG
This sequence comes from Anoplophora glabripennis, assembly GCF_000390285.2. Classification (NCBI taxonomy): domain Eukaryota; kingdom Metazoa; phylum Arthropoda; class Insecta; order Coleoptera; family Cerambycidae; genus Anoplophora; species Anoplophora glabripennis. The sequence goes on from NW_019420961.1 coordinate 590, forward strand.
GAAAACTTTTTTGAGTCTGATAGTGGTTTTTGACGTAATTCTTCGCGTCGAATCCAAAATTCACCGTGATATTGCTCTAGCTTGTCAGAATTTCGAGATAATCAAATATAAATGTAAAAAAAACATGTTTTCGACATTATGTTAGGCCCAGACATTTTTTTATTTAATACTGTATCCGTTAATTTAAAGAACTCTTCTTTAATTTCCATTTTGGATTGGATTTGGGTTTTTCCAAGGTATTTCTGAAATACTGATGCAATCAACTGAATTTTAATTGGTGATATCTTGGAGAAAAAAGTCGTATCGAAAAAATCAAAGCGGATATTAAAGGAGAAGCATTTTACGTTAATGTGCACAGTACTAAGTGGAAAAATATTTGTAGGTGTGACATAACCTCAAAAATGTCAAAATTGCTTTCTTGCACTTTTAGTTTTATCTCGAAATTCTGACGCGATTGTGGCATATTTACGGGTCAGATTCGGATTCTGAGCGAAAAATTACGTCAGAAAACACTTTCGGATTCAAAAGAGCCAGGTAGCGTTGTATTGCGTAATTTAAATTACCCCAAGAAAATAAAATATAACTATAACTTGCTCCAAACTGATCCACTTGCGAGAGAAAACGCAAACATTCCGTACTTCCACTCCGGTAAAACTCATACGGCCGGTGCCGCATATAAATTTCGTTTCGGTTCTAAAACCTCATTTCGGTAAAAGCAGGCAAGACGGAATCGATGCCAGAAATAGGACGAAATAATGCGGCACTACGCCCAGCGACTTCATATCTGACTCGTCCCGTATTCAACAGGCAAAAAGGGGTCAACATGATATCCATAAACCACCGAGCGGAGCTGAATTATGGCGTCCCGAATAACGTTTGCTCATTTGAAACTGTTCGCGGAACTATACGTAAATATTCGCAAGGGGAGAGACAGAACAAATTTCCGTGTATTTTCACTATGCGGGCTTTAGGAATGGCAAGTATATTCGCTTTAATATACAGAGTGTAAGTTTTACGTGAAAATTTCATGAGGTATTCCGAAGGGAGTTTTCAAATAATTATTCGATATTGTTTCTACGACTTTTCTTAGAAAAAATTGCAACTTCTGGGAAAGTTCAAATTATATAATTTTTGTTTGGAAATACACTAAGTAGTTACAAAATTAAGGGATATTAAAAAAAGTCACACATTTTTGGGTGATCTTCAAAGAGCTGTAACTTGGAGGTAAATGGTCGTAGAGAGAATTAAAAAGAAGGAAATTGAAGCATAAAGTTTCTAGTTTAAAATTTTTCAGCGTCAGCGGTTTTTGAGTAATCATAAGAAAATCAAAGGAAAAATGTTTGCTTGTCTTTAAAAAGGTCTGTGGACTGTAATAAAAATTTTTTGGTCATTTCATCGTAAAGCTCTTTTAGACAATTTAATTCACTACAATTTGAGCGATTCCGGAGCCTTGTTCGATGATTTGCCGCTGCTTATCGTCGATCAAAGCAAATAAAGTCATTTTCGACTTTGGTAATCAATTACTCGGGAAATAATGATCTTACAGAAAACCTAAGTAGGGTTTTGAAAACTGCAAGGTACTCTCTACAAGTCGTAATTATTGATTTTTGATAAAAAAAAATTTTTCGAAGTGAAAATGTTGGTTAGAGAAAAGGTAAAAAATTGCATAATTATAGGGATATTTCAATATCTTTTCAACTTTTTCAACCTCAAAGTATGACCTAAAGAAGCCCTGATAGCATCAAAGCGATGCGATTTTTTCCTCCTAATTCCCAGAGTGTTTGTTGTTTTTGCTGAAAATAGATGTAACGTAATTTTTCATTTTTTTAAATATTTTTAAGATGAAAATGGTTTGTTTTAGCAATAATCCATATTTGCTTAATAAAAAACGTTAATTATTGTAAAAATAAAAAAAAATCAATATTTTTTTGAAATACCTAATTTTTTAACATAATAAATATATATAATTTCCTGACAATATAAATAATTCTTGAAAATTATTTCTTTCCAAAAAAAAGTTCATAAAACTATTTTTCATCCAAAAATTGTTTATTACGATCGTTTTGGGTTTTACCCCATCTTCAGATATTAGCATCAAAACGCGAATTATTATATACAGGGTGTAAGAAGTTTGACTGCCATTACTTCAGCATGAGATAGAGAACAAAGAAGTTGTATATTACAGAGGCGTAAGATTAACAGTTTTCAAAATACAGCGAGTAATAATATTGGGGAGTTCCATCACAACGTGACAACAGCGCTTAACCT
>NW_019420961.1:3495-5572 GCF_000390285.2 Anoplophora glabripennis
CTTCAATTTGAGCGGTTCCGGAGCCCTGTACGATGATTTGTCGCTGAGTTATCGTCGATCAAAGCAAAAAAATCATTTTTGACTTTGGCAATCAATTACTCGGGAAATAATGGTCGTACAGAAAATCCAAGCAGGGTTTTGAAAACTGCAAAGTATTCTCTACAAGTCATAATTATTAGTTTTTGATAAAAAAAAATTTTTCGAAGTGAAAATGTTGGTTAGAGAAAAGGTAAAAAATTGCATAATTATAGGGACATTTGAATATCTTTTCAACTTTTTCAACCTCAAAGTATGACCTAAAGAAGCCCTGATAGCATCAAAGCGATGCGATTTTTTCCTCCTAATTCCCAGAGTGTTTGTTGTTTTTGCTGAAAATAGATGTAACGTAATTTTTCATTTTTTTAAATATTTTTAAGATGAAAATGGTTTGTTTTAGCAATAATCCATATTTTCTTAATAAAAAACGTTAATTATTGTAAAAATAAAAAAAAATCAATATTTTTTTGAAATACCTAATTTTTTAACATAATAAATATATATAATTTCCTGACAATATAAATAATTCTTGAAAATTATTTCTTTCCAAAAAAAAGTTCATAAAACTATTTTTCATCCAAAAATTGTTTATTACGATCGTTTTGGGTTTTACCCCATCTTCAGATATTAGCATCAAAACGCGAATTATTATATACAGGGTGTAAGAAGTTTGACTGCCATTACTTCAGCATGAGATAGAGAACAAAGAAGTTGTATATTACAGAGGCGTAAGATTAACAGTTTTCAAAATACAGCGAGTAATAATATTGGGGAGTTCCATCACAACGTGACAACAGCGCTTAACCTAACGCTACACAGCTGGTGCATACCACGTGTGCACGCGGCAGACTTGTCCTACGGAAAAAATGTAAACAACTATTACATATTGTGAAACATTTAGTAAATTTCAAGACCATTGTTTTCCAGTTTTTAAATAAATAAAATACAATGTATCGATTTTGTAGTACGAAGATAGTGTTGTGCTTAAATTTTAGCTCGAATTTTAGTAATTAAGAATCTATTAAAACAGAAAATTATGAATTTGACAAATACGTAATTAAAGTACCCAAAGATTCACGTCATCTAAATAATCAATCATACGCATTAACTCTTTGTGTCGCAAAATGTTCGATCAGTTTTTGTACCTAGTAGCACACAATTTAGTGAAGGGATTGTTGCTCAAACCTGCACACAACAGAAAATATAACTTAAATTAATTATATTTGCATTTCTAACCGATGCCGCCATCTATACTTCTTTTTTACAACACGATACAGTGATCTACCAAGTGGTATACCGATAATACCTCCGTGACAAGTGCAAAAAATTTTTGAATAAATGGTACAAGCAGAGCACCACTATGCCAATAGTGCAAAATATAAGGTGGTGCAATAATTGTACCAGAGAGACGGAAAGAGTTAAAATAATTTAGGTACTTACCAAAAAGCAAAATTTAGTAATATTTAAAGGTACAAGGACAAAACAAACTAGAACATATGCCCAAAATGTTCACCACCTTCGAATTCAATTTTCGCGCACTCGCTGGAAAACACCTCAGGAAAAGGAAATAGTGGTACGCAAGAAACACTCAGACACGGTCCAATTCCAGATACCAACTAAATTGCGTAATGCTGGACAGCTTAGTACCTCGTGTTATCCGCCGCGCCGTTGTCACATTGCTCGATATGAATTTTATCGAATTTTAAATTTATTACAACGCTAATTATTTCAAATGTCAATTTAAAAATTAATTAAAAAAAGTTGATATATCCCCCCCATGGATCGCTGTATCATTTCATTCATATTTAATAATTCTGCAAAATAAAAATTTGAAAGTTCGTTCTAAAACGTCCAATCAACCCTATCATGTAAAGACATATTTCAATCTTAGTGTTTTCAATAAAGATTGACTTACTTGCACTAAGTTAAATACAAAACCTTGAATTTAAAATTGATTGAAATATATTTCGTTTGCTTTTGGTAATGTCGCATTTGTGGTAATCCTAACACTAAATTTATTTATAAAATTATTTATTAAATT
>NW_019420962.1:0-5579 GCF_000390285.2 Anoplophora glabripennis
CCTTGGATGATCACATCAATAGTAAAGGGTTGAATTTGCATTTTGTAAATATTAATAATTTTGGAAAATATTTTGTTTTATACGTATGGAAGTATCAGGTCAGATGCCGTATACAGGGTGTCCCGAAATCCATGCAACAAAATTTGGTCACAGATTCTTAAGACAAATTTGTAACATCTCACGCATCTGTTAATGGAATATGTGAATATGAACAAGCAAAGATCCTTTGTTCGAACTATTCTCGAGTTTCAATTGGTACTTAATATACCAAAGATTTTAATCTACCCCACCAAAAGAAGTCTAACGGAGTTAGATCAGGGCTTAGAGGAGGCCACCTAACTGTACCAAAGCGTCCTATCCATCTATCTTCATAATGCTCGTTTAGCCATGTCCGAATCTCCCTGCTGTTATGTGTAGGGCAACCATCCATTTGAAGCCAGGAATTAATCCGAAAATTTAAAGGAACCTCTTCTAATAAACTAATCCAGTAAACTTTGAAGAGGGTCAAATGATAAGGGTGAAGGTTTTTCCTTCTGAGACTTCTGTGAACTGACGTATCCGAAATTCTCCTAAGTTGTATTGCTGCCCTGCGCTTACTTAATGTGGGAGTTTCTTCAAAAAGCGTTGTTATAATTTGGTCTTGATGACCATTTTCTCGCAAAACCCGAAATGTACTTACAAAAGTTTTTCTGTTTGGAATGCGTCTTTCAGGATAGCGGCGAGAATATTCTGCAATTGCTGCTCTAGAATTTCCATTGCAAACACCATACACAAATAAAATATCTCGATACTCGTTATTTGTGAAAAAACGTGGCATCTCCAATTATTTAGATATTAAGTAATCAACAAGAACACTAAAGTAATTTTATGACTTTGACAGTTGTGTTAATATTGCTTTTCACAGCCGCCTTGGCATTTATCTATCATGAAAGACGCATTCTAAACAAAAACACGTTTGTAACAATATTTCGGATTATAGGACAAAGAGGGAGAGTTAGAAAAACAGCTTTTTGAAGAAACTCCCACAAAAACTACACGCATGGAGTAATACGAACAGATTTAAAATAAAAATAATGTATTATAAAGTTTGTGTATTTTCAATTTTTACGGTTTTATTACCTTTGCCCTCGATATTGTTGCCAAAAAAAAATAGCAAACTCAAAAGTTGATATATCGTTGAAGAGCTTACTAAATACAGTAGTTTTTGCTGAAGAAAAAACACGTCCTCATTAACAAATTTTTGGCGTTACCACCAATAAGGAGATACCACTAATTTTGCTCATTTCACAATTATTACATTTAACTTTTTACAGCACCTGGTATAGAAGATTTTTTAAACACTCATATATGCTCGTCTTGTAGTAAATTTAATGCTCTTTCCGATGGTATGTCTAAATTTGATGTGGCTGTAAGAATAACAGAGATATTTTTGTTTTTATGAAAAAAGGCGCAAAATTTTTTGAAATCAAAAAATGTTAAATAAAAGAGCAACTATCAACATTCCAAAAAAATCTTATATTACTTTTTTGTTGAAAATTACTTGTATAATAACCCCCTGAAGTTTGGCCATCAGCATCCGTTACACCCTGTATAATNCAACCTTCACCCTTATCATTTGACCCCTGTTCAAAGTTTACTGGATCGTGATAGGGCAGAACGTGTTCAGTTTTGTCAGTGGTATATCCAACAAACTAATAGAGATCCCCAATTTTACAAGCATATAATTTGGACTGACGAGTCAACATTTACCAGAGATGGCATATTTAATTATCATAATGACCATACGTGGGCACCTGTGAATCCTCATGCTGTCAGGCCCTCCAATAATCAATACAGATTCAAAGTTAACGTATGGATGGGTATAATTGGAAATTACGTTCTTAGACCAATTATACTAGAAAATACATTAAATGCAGAGGCATTTCTTGATCTTCTTCAGAACGAACTGCATAATATATTAGAAGAGGTTCCTTTAAATTTTCGGATTAATTCCTGGCTTCAAATGGATGGTTGCCCTGCACATAACAGCAGGGAGATTCGCGCATGGCTAAATGAGCATTATGAAGATAGATGGATAGGACGCTTTGGTACAGTTAGGTGGCCTCCTCGAAGTCCTGATCTAACTCCGTTAGACTTCTTTTGGTGGGGTAGATTAAAATCTTTGGTATATGAAGTACCAATTGAAACTCGAGAACAGCTCGAACAAAGGATTTTTGCTTGTTGGGAGCTACTTCGACAGCAAAATGGAGAAGTGCGTCGCACAGTTGCTTCCGTGCGGAGAAGGTGCGCTTTATGTATCCGTCAAGGGGGAGGTTACATCGAAAATTATTAAGTCATTGTAAATATGTTACTAAGTTATAAATAATTTTTTCAACAATTTTGTTACTTTAATTTAAAAAAGCAGTCTTAAAATAAAAATAAAGTACTATAAAGTTTGTGTATTTTCGATTTTTACGGTGTTTATTACCTTTGCCCTTGATATTGTTGCCAAAAAAAAATAGTAAACTCAAAAGTTGATATATCGTTGAAGAGCTTACTAAATACAGTAGTTTTTGCTGAAGAAAAAACACGTCCTCATTAACAAATTTTTGGCGTTACCACCAATAAGGAGATACCACTAATTTTGCTCATTTCAGAATTATTACATATAACTTTTTACAGCACCTGATATAGAAGATTTTTTAAACACTCGTATATTCTCGTCTTGTAGTAAATTTAACGCTCTTTCCGATGGTATCTCTAAATTTGATGTGGCTGTAAGAATAACAGAGATATTTTTGTTTTTATGAAAAATGGCACAACATTTTTTTAAATAAAAAAATGTTAAATAAAAGAGCAACTATCAACTTTCCAAAAAAATCTTATAATACTTTCTTGTTGAAAATTACTTGTATAATAACCCCCTGAAGTTTGGCCATCAGCATCCGTTACACCCTGTATAAAGAGCTAATGATATTTTAACATATATATATTTTTAAATATCTCGAAAAGTTTCCGATATCTCAATACATGCAACACTAAAATGGCTCCCCTGATATATGATCAGTTGATCACATTTGAGAATTTAATTTTTTTTAGAAAATTTAAATTTTTCAACAGTTTTCTTTATTAATTACCTAATTAATGTAAATGATGAATAAAGCTCGATATTAAAATTGCATAAATTGCATCTAATTTAGCTATCACTTTTTAGAAAAGCATTTTGGCATGGTTAAATCGGACCTCACCGAGATAGATAAATTTTTACTTTGATGAGTGCATTGTTTGTCATAAAATGTGACGGCGTTGCATTTGACTCTTTGACTAACTTCAGTTGCTCGTTCTGTGTAGAAAGTTATAGAAGAGGATTACATTGTCGTTGAAATATATTGTTATACTTATGCTGTTAATATGCCAATGGAAATTTAAAAAATATTTTAACCTATGCCCTATGCCTGAAATTCGTCAAATTTTTAATACTTCCAATAAGTAAATAAACCTGATTTCAAAAGGAACCAAATAAATGAATTAATATATTTAGAACTTTATAAACAAATAATGTAGTAGTTCTTAATAATCGTATTCAAATTTTACGCTTCTCGTTATTCCTGATATCACCCACGGATACACGTGTCATGTTTACTATACATAAAGACTTGACATTGTGCCATGTTCGTAGTGGACGTTGTTGAAAGGCAGTTAAGTGCAAATTAATTACTTATTATTATTACAGATTTGTAAAGTTTCACGATATTTTGTACGTTCTTGAAGAGGCATGCTAAATTGTAATTCTGCAGACAGACTAATTGTGTCTAAGTATAGATTATAATTACATACTCATCCTAAATTCTAATTTAATTCATCGATTGAATTGGGCATTGTTATGTTTCTTAATACATTTGAATTATGTGGACAATTGTATTGGGTGGACTAAAATCGGCACTTTTGGGGAGTTTCTTGTATTTCCATAGGAAATAGATATAAAGTAGGTAAAACGCTGTTATACCCTGTAAAGGTGGCCCATTTTGAGTGCGAATGCTGAGTATAGGATAAACAGTGAGAGTAATAATTTTTCGAGCTCTAACTTTTAATGATACGAACAAATCGTGACTTTTTTTTCCAATTTGATCGATTTCTTGGCTCACGATCTCAATTGTTATAAGAGATATAAAAACGTATTTAAACAAAGTAACGGCTTTTGACTTTCATACCAGAGAAGGCGGAAAAATTTAGGTCCAAATTATTGAAACATTTTTTAATATAACTGGGTAGTTTTATTTTATGTACTATTGAAATATAGAGAAAATATACTCGACATTATTTTTTAACCTTAAAGTCCGTCCTTCTGCTTTTGTTCGAAATAAACCTTTCAATTGCTTTTGTATTAAAGTTTGGTATTTCTCGCGCTATTGCTTTATCGATAGATAGCATTACAGGTGCTGTTAGTCTATTTTAATATATATATATTTTTAAAAAACACGAGAAACAATACGTGTGTAACAAATCTTACACCTCACGTGAACAAAATGCGCAAACAAAATACAAACTGTATGTGCGCGACGGTAACCATGACCACCGCTGTAAACACTTTACAGATTTAGGGGCGAGCTACGAGGAGCCCACGTAATCAGTGTCTTTCAAATGAATGTTGCAAGTCAAGTTAAGTTGACTGCACATTCAACATTTCTTTTTTAATGTGTTTCATTATAATAATAATAATATGTAATAGTAATAACATCGTGTATTAAATTATTTTTCTAAACGTAACTAAAGTTTGTTCTTTTACCGTGTTGATGCGATATTAAGTTTTTCCTTATCTTTTACAAGATACTATGGGGGTAATCTTTATATAGAAATCAGTGTTCTTCAGTATTACAGTAGAAAACTCATACTTTTTTAGTATTGACAGTTTCATGCGATGTTCTTCCATAATTTTTTGTTTTCATATTTTCTATATTTAGACAGAAAGTTTCTTCTGTATCGTGGCGAATGCGATAGTGACAATATCAAGTTCACGACAATTTACGCTACTGCGAAAACATAACATGCATGTTTTACAGCTAAAGATTTAGCAACTCGAAAAAGGGCTGGAAAAAAACGTTTTTTTTTTCGCAACAAAAAATTGAAAAAACGGAAAAACTGAAGAAACATAATATTTTTTGGTTTTTCATTTTCAACATTGAGTATGAAAATAACATGTTTTAAACAAAATTTATATATTCGACACCGGAAGGTAAATACAGGGTGTTACAAAAAAGTATATCAAGGCGTAAACCGCAGGGTGATAATAATGAGACTTCCCTTAGGTATGTTATTTTTCAGGCACTTTTTTTTTCATTATACATGTGGCACAAAAATACAGTTAAACAAGTACCTATTATTAATAACGTCGTTGTTGTTTTATAATATTCAGTTTGAACTTTGCACTTTTGTTTTATGCCGACACACAGCGGTCTATGAGTACCAATACCTTTCTTGTCGCCATTTGCGCAACAATATTTTTGCCCAAAATTATACAAGAGATATATCAGCATAAGGTAAGAATCTGCAAAATCTGAGTGTAACTGAACATTGTTCTTGTAATTATAATTTGATAGTCT
>NW_019420963.1:0-2522 GCF_000390285.2 Anoplophora glabripennis
GTCATTAACTGTTCAAAGTTTAAGTTGGTTCTAGTTATATTGGTATCATCAGCAAAGAGTATGCTTCTAGTATCATGAGGTAAACAGTTAGGAAAATCATTAATATATATCAGAAACAGTAACGAACCCAATATGGAACCTTGTGGAACACTATGTTCAATATTCTTTGTGGATGATTTCACATTATTATATATAACATACTGTAAATCTATTACTCAAATACGATCTCAATAAATCCGAACTGTACGATGAAAAACCATAATAATGTAGCTTATGTATAAAAATTTCGTGTGATACCAATCGAAAGCTTTTGTCAAATTTAAAAATTGACTAGCAGCGTATTCCCCTTCTTCAAAACTATTGTTTATTGTGGATGTTAGACAATCTATGGCTAGTGTGGTCAATACATTACTTCGAAAACCGAATTGTTGAGGCTTGAAAAGTGCCCAAGTCTCAAAATAATTAGTTACTTGTATTTTTAAGATAGTTTCATAGATTTTAGCTAGATGAGGTAAAATTTCATACCTTTCAGAGGAAGGTATGAAATTAGGGGGATTATTAATATCATTATTTTTAAAATAGGAACCTTAGAAACTTTTAAACATTGGAGGAAAATATTTTTACGTATACAGTAGTTAATTAAATCAATGCAAGGTATTAATATTGGGTTAATTTTTTAGATTTTAAAATTTTTGTTGAAATATTATATATAATATATATATATATATATGTATATAGTTCCTATAACAATAGTACAGTTCCTAAAATAAATTGGCGAGTGGCATTATTCACTTTCAACTTTAATTGTTTAAAGTTAAATTAAACTTTTAGAAAAGTTTCCTGAATTGTACCATCGAGATGTAATAAAAGTAAAAGTTCACTTTAAAGAAAGCTTATGTCAGAGTTAAACGAATTTTGTATTAAACAGCTTTTAAATTAAAATCTTATTCACTTCTGTCGAATAATTTATTTTGTTGATTCATATACCTAGTACAGAGAAACTAATTAATTTACACATATTAAAGTATAAAATGAAGTATTGTAGGAAAACTTTTACTAACTATTTCAGGTTGTTGCCCCGTGACCCATGTAGGCATCTTTTATCTGTCCCTGGTGATCTCGTGCTAGGCTTTGTGGCGGTCCCGCTATCATTTTGTTCCTTATTGAACTTCACGAAAACAGGTTGAAAGATCAAAATAGAATACCTATTTTCTCTGTAATAGTTTAGAGATCAATATTTAAAAAAATGTATAACAAGGAATAATAATAAAAAAGTGGAACGATATGAGTAAATTAGTGTCCACATTCCTCAAATCAAAGTTTAAAATATGAATAAAGTATCTCGAATGATCTTCAAGATATCGCCAAAAATATTAAACCATCAAACTCTTTTAAGACGTATAATCTACTTAATGGATAATAAGATAATTTTTGGAAAAAGATTGTATGACAAGAACCCCTATTTTTTGTATACCATCTGTCTTAAAGAAATAAATTAGTACAAAACTGCAAATACAGCTATTTTAAGTATCACTATTTATTTAGATAAATTCTACACTACACAGCTCTGAAAACTTCAAAAATTCCATTACAAATCACGCAAGACAAATGAACCGCAGAAGATAAATTACAAGTACTTTTAAAGCACGTTTTGGTGCAAAATGAGTTCAAGGAGGGATGTACATTTAGAAGGAAAATATTTTAAAGCCGCAAGTTGATTTTGTATTACTATTCGTTCTTCGCCGTACTTTTAATCTCTACAAAAAGCTTCAATCTCAGTTTTCCAAGGCTTAGTTAGCTTTTCTCAACAAAAGAAAAGCGAAATAATTTTATGTAGTGAAAAAACCGCTTGTAAAAAGGCAGGTTGCCTGAAAATTTAATAGGTATAGAATATTTTGCATTTTCTAACATTCAATTAACGCATTTCTTTACCTTTTATTTAAGTACTTTTAGCATATAGCACATTATTTGTTATTTCATAAGTATTGTTTAAATACCTATTTAAAACGTAAATTAGAATGTACTTTTTTTAAAAAACGAAAAACTTGCGGACAACTTTTTTCCTCAAAATGTGTGAAAGAATACACTGTTCAATTTTCTACATGTACTTATACTCCAGTCGGCAGAGGCCGAAAAGTTACTGTTGGTGACATTTTCTTGATAACTCGGAAATAAGTACACAGGTCTACTTTAAATGATGAGTATAATAACAGACTAATTTGCTGACAAAGTATTTTATCAGGAAAAAAGTTGTAACAATTTAATCGTGAAACAAATTTTTTTTAGTAGTTTTCTTTAAATAACTCAGCGGGATGACTTTATACGAAAAAATGCTTATGACATGATTTTGTTCGTAATAAAAATAGCTACAAAATGGCGGTGGTCCGATTACGAAATTTGCAATAACAAAGCCGTGAGATTGAAAAAACGGTTTAAAACGACAATTTTTTTAAGTTGCTGTAAAAATGTCAATTATAAACAAAAAGTGATAAAACTTTCGAAAACTATAGTTCAATATATAT
>NW_019420963.1:4550-5648 GCF_000390285.2 Anoplophora glabripennis
CGTTTTATACCGTTTTTTCAATCTCACGGCTTTGTTATTGCAAATTTCGTAATCGGACCACCGCCATTTTGTAGCTATTTTTATTACGAACAAAATCATGTCCTAAGCATTTTTTCGTACAAAATCATCCCGCTGAGTTATTTAAAGAAAACTACTAAAAAAAATTTTTTTCACGATTAAATTGTTAATAACTTTTTTTCCTGATAAAATACTTTGTCAGCAAATTAGTCAGTTATTGTACTCATCATTTAAAGCAGACCTGTGTAATTATTTCCGGGTTATCAAGGTTTGACACACGCCGAACCTCTACCAACTGGACTATTAGGAAACATACTGTACATACGATAGATATACAAGGTGGCCAAATAAAAACAGAGAGATACAGAGAGATTTTCAGGAACTGCGTCAAGATTGTAGAAAAACGCTCAGACCCGTCGATTTTAGATTAAAGGGGACATTCTTTGCTGATATTTTTGACTCTGCCACTTTCACCCCCAAGCAAGGGTAAGCTTCACTCCAAAATATTTAAATGGCATTGGGGGGTTGAGTAATATTTCTTTTGAAAGCTCTTACAATTCTCTTTTAGACTCCAAATTTTATAATTCCGCCCAATACTTATTAAGAATATTCATTTTAAAATTGAAACTTATGTACAAACAATTAGTAACGGTAAAAATGTCAGTCATTCGAGTTAAGTACGCCAATGGTATAAATTTAGTATTTCTTGCGTTACATCAGTTTTTGGTGATTTGTTACTTTCGTAAAAAAACACAATTGTAAAAGACAGAAATGAATGCTATACACACACAATTAACGTAAAATTAGTGGATTCCAAATTAAACATTATGGTTTATTCCATTGCGGAAAGGGTAGATATCATTTCGCTTTATTTTATGAACAATAAATGTGCGAATAGAACAACTCAGATATTTAATGAACAACATCAAGATCGACATGTCAGAAGGAAGTATGTTCTAGAGTTAGTAAAAACATTTCAAGAGATAGGGAACGTAGCCAATAAAAAACGAGAAATTGAAAAACCTATAGTTAATGAAGCTGGTGAAGTTGTAGTTTTGGGACAAGTTCATCTTGATCCTA
>NW_019420964.1:0-5581 GCF_000390285.2 Anoplophora glabripennis
ACTTGAGATTAACTTGAAATTTAAAAAATCAAATATTTCTGGAACTAAAGAGAAGAATAAGGGCACTAAGAAGCACTAACGAAGCACTAAGAATGACGTTCAATTCTTTTAAATATAAAACGCTTTAGAAGATGAAATAAGGAAATAATCAAAACAAAAAACTAAGAAAGTACAAGCAAAAAGATCGAAGCACTAAAAATACTTATGAAGCACTAATAATGACGTTAAATTCCTTTAGATATAATACATTTTGGGGGATGACGTTGAAATAAAGAAATAATAAAAACAAGAAAGAAAAGAAAGCACAAACAAAATGTATCGAGGCACTAAAAAATACTAACGAAGCACTAATAATGACGTTAAATTCCTTTAGATATGAGACATTTTGGAGGATGACTAGTGAATAAGGAAATAATCAAAACAAAAAAATAATAAAGCACAAACAAAAAAGATCGAAGCACTAAAAACACTAATGAAGCACTAAGAATGACGTTCAATTCCCTTAGATATAAGGCATTTTAAATAAGGAAATAATCAAAATAAGAAAGATAAGAAAGCACAAGCGAATAAGATAGAAGCACTAAAATGCACTAATGAAGCACTGATATTTTTTACATTTGGGGTTAATCTTGCTGTAAAGTGATATTAAATATTACTGGTATTAAAAATGCTCCAACGTAAATGATTGAAGCAGTAAGAAACACTAATGAAGCACTAATTAATGACAACACACGCAATTAACATCTGAAATATTTTGGAGGTTGACTGAAATAAATCACTCGAAAGCTGATCAAGTATTAACGCAAACAATCGAAGCACTATGAAGCACCAACGAAGCACTAACGAATGACATAAATTTTGTTTCGATTTTGAACATTTTGGGAGCTGGACTTAAAATAAAAGAAATTAAAATTTAAACAATCGAAGCACTATGAAGCACCAACGAAGCACCAACGAATGACATAAATTTTGTTTCGATTTTGAACATTTTGGGAGCTGGACTTAAAATAAAAGAAATTAAAATTTAAAATAACACTAATTTAAAATGAAGCACTAAAATTTCGATATTCTTGGGGCTCAATAAAGTGACCATACACTTGATCTTCGGAGACTTACCGTCTTTGCGATAGTAGAGTATCTCGGCGTGTTTTTCGACGCCGTCCTGCAGCGCCTCCCTCAGGCTGGCCACGGCCTGCTGTGACGTGAGCGGTCCACATAGGAACTCGCAGGAGGCAGGTCGTTGCATCACATCCGCTCTGGAATAGCCGGTCAGCCGGCAGAAGCCGTCGGAGCAGTAGATGACGTGGCATTGTCCCTCGCGGCTGTTGGCTACCAGGAAAGAGCGATCTGGAACGAAAGAAAAAGGCTGAAGTGAAAGCTGTATCAGTGCTTCTAAAGCTAGTCTTACACCCGGGGACAAAATTCAAACGACATTTAATTTGTTCGGCACACAGACAAGACTAGTGGTTTGATTGAAAAATTCTAAAGCTAGTTTCACATCTAGGACGAAATTCATACAAGTGTTTGCTTNAAAAATCTTTAAACATATCAATGTCTATGTGTACACATTTACTTTAATTGAATTGCAGTAAATCTTCTTCTTGTTTCCTTCACTATTTCTGATCTTCCCTGCAGAATCGCTCGAATCCATCTTTTGTTCAAAATTAAACGCAAGTCGCAGTAAATAATACAAACTTTAGCGACTTTAGCTGTCACCATAGCAACGAAGAAAAACGTAACATCTAGTAAAGATTGAACATGTTAGGAACTTACAGCTCGTTTCGCATCTTCAATCTCTTTAATTATATAAATTTTCTAACAATATGATTTATTCTTGAACAACTATTAATGTTTTGGGAAACTGTCACAAGTAAATAATTCGTTTATAAAACATTTTTTCCTTTTTACCATTATCATTTATTTATTTATTTATTTAAAGTCCCGTAAATCGTAAATAAAAATTGTGAACAGTAAAAATTTTGGAACACACTGTATAATGATTTAGCACAAGTAAAATATTCAAAATGTTACGTTTGACTTTAATTTGCATAGTTTTTAACCGTTTATAGTATAAATGTCACATTCTTCACTCTGAACTTAATAAATTCGATGTGTAAATGAAGCTTAGCACACCCTATATAACGTAAACGAACAAAACCACTACAGACCAATGAAATACGTAAAACAGATGCATTGTGTGGATATTTTCACGTTTAATAAAAACATATATAACGTGCCACGTTACGATTTTCATGTGGAAATATGTTTTCATATCGATTAAAATGCACAGATAAGAAAAACATTTTTATCTCACCTGAAAAGTCGCTTTTGCGTCATGTGAGGCTCTTTGTTTATAGATTTTCCAGTGAAATGCGTGTCGTCAGTTTAATAATTGGCGCTTTAATCAACAAAATTGTAATTTGCAAGAACTGATAACGATAATAACGGCCTAGGTGTGGTTTTAAATGGAAAATGCTCTTTGTTGGCTTGATAGCATAATTCGAGGGACAAATTTGTAAGGCTGGTCTCACATTGACGACAAAATTCATAACGGAATTATAAATTAGAGTATAATTTGACAAAGAAAATGTTTTTTCCAAACTTTGTTTCTGTTATCAAATAAATTATTTCTGAACGATGTAATTAGATTAGATTTAAAAAAATAGAGCTATAGCATGGCAGCTGACAAAATTATGAGCAAATTAGTACAGAGGAGCTTTCTAGTGGCTAAACAATTAAAATTAGTTTTAGTTTTAGTTTTTTACTACTATAAAGCTCAATGTGTTCAGGATCCGTACATTTACGGTCGAAATTCATACAGATGGCCCTGGAACAAGTCCTTGTGGAACATCAGCTACAAAACTAATAATATTCCCCGCCTTGAAGATAATTTAATGACTCTTAAATGTCAAAATCGTCCAATTTTTTTATTCACTCGGTTCTAGTGTGCAAAACAACATATACCACAAATTTTATTTCACATTTCTCTGAAAAATGTACAAGGAAATACACTTGACCACTAAACATCGAAGCAAGCTGTAAATTAGAAATACGATTTTCAGCTAAACACCTATATATTCCGCTTTGGAAATTGCTTTTCTTTGAAGAGACCACAATTAAAATATTTCCCGGGATATAAGCTGCGTCTATTTCGCCTAAATATTTCTCAATTTGCCATTGAAAAGTACTTACTGTCAAAATCTCTAAACGTTTGCTAATGCAGATGATTTGTCAGTTTGGCTGCCAAATTTCGGTCCCAAAATATGTCCCGGCGAGTTTTCAGTAAACATAACTAGCTAGATTTTTGTCTAGTGACGAATGGATTTGTGCTAGTCGCAGAAACATGTATATGCAACGGTGACCGGCGTATATAGGATGTTTTGGAGACGGTGCCACGTTAAAAAAGCAAGAAATGTTAATGAGAATCTCTGGTTTATAGCAGATGCGTTGGTGACAGATCAAGTTGTATTTTTCAAGTAGTATTTACAAGGAATGGTGTGCACAAAACTCACAACACACTCGTCTTGGGGATGGAAAATTCACACTCAGGAAAAAGAAAACATTTTCCGTTTCAGTTTTTAACTCTATCTTTTCAGGTTCTTAGTTCTGGGTGGTTATGAGTTTTTGTCTAAATCCAATCGACTAATTTTCCAGTGACGTACGGGGTATCTCAAACTCGACAGTATGGGCCTACTATGAGGATACAAAAAATTTAAATAAAATTTGGAACATTTTCAATCCCAAGGTTCTGTTCTGGGACCACTACTATTCCTACTGTATATAAATGATTTCCCAATTTCTGTGAGAAACGACGTG
This sequence comes from Anoplophora glabripennis, assembly GCF_000390285.2. NCBI lineage: Eukaryota > Metazoa > Arthropoda > Insecta > Coleoptera > Cerambycidae > Anoplophora > Anoplophora glabripennis. The sequence continues at coordinate 3,817 of NW_019420964.1, forward strand.
TTCGCGATTCTTTTCGCTGATGACACTAACTTATCCATAGCCAATAATGTTTTGGATGATCTGACGGTGGACATTCCAATAATCGAGAATGACGCATTACATTGGTTTACTTCAAATAACTTATGCCTAAACGCATCTAAGACCGAAAAATTGATGTTCAGCTTGCGTGAAATAGACGATGTAAACAATCCTGATGCAGTAAAATTTCTGGGAATATATTTGGATCCGAAATTGCAATGGGACAGGCACGCCCACTACCTCTGCAATAAGATCTCCAAGGGTATTTATTTAATCCGCAACTTGATTAGCAAAGTATCTCAAAAAACGTTAATTACTGCTTATCATAGCCTTATTCACTCCCAAATATCCTANATGAGGGTAAGTATGTGTGTTCGATGTTTGTTGACCTCACCAAAGCCTTCGATTGCATCTGTCATAATATACTTATTGACAAATTGCAATTTTACGGTTGTACTCCCGAAAGCATATCACTTATTCAGTCGTATCTCTATCATAGACAACAATACGTGGTTCATAACAACTACAAATCAAATACATTAAATTTGAATTACGGGGTACCTCAAGGTTCTGTTCTGGGACCACTACTATTCCTACTGTATATAAATGATTTCCCAAAATCTGTGAGAAACGACGTGTTCGCGATTCTTTTCGCTGATGACACTAACTTATCCATAGCCAATAATGTTTTGGATGATCTGACGGTGGACATTCCAATAATCGAGAATGACGCATTACATTGGTACACTTCAAATAACTTATGCCTAAACGCATCTAAGACCGAAAAATTGATGTTCAGCCTGCGTGAAATAGACGATGTAAACAATCCTGATGCAGTAAAATTTCTGGGAATATATTTGGATCCGAAATTGCAATGGGACAGGCACGCCCACTACCTCTGCAATAAGATCTCCAAGGGTATTTATTTAATCCGCAACTTGATTAGCAAAGTATCTCAAAAAACGTTAATTACTGCTTATCATAGCCTTATTCACTCCCAAATATCCTATGCAATCCTGATTTGGGGTCATTCACCTTCAGCTGATACCGTTTTTGCTACTCAAAGAAAAGCCATTCGCATAATCTCGGGTTTAAAATTCAGAGATGACTGCAGAGCACAGTTTAAGAAACTTGGTATTTTAACATTACCATGTACTTACATACTCCAGTGTCTTTTGTACGTAAAAGAAAATGAAGAGTCGTTTACTGTCCGTAGCCAAATCCATTCTCATAATACTAGAAACAAAAATGACATAAACTTAAACTTTCATCGCTTAAGTAAAACACGTAATGGCACATTATATCTGGGCATCCAGTTTTTTAATGCATTACCAGCTCCAGTACGTCGAGAAAGGTATCCAGAGCGCCTCATTCCTGATCGAGGAACTTTTACAAGATTGGAGGCGACCTTGCGACGAAATGAAGATGCATTTTCTGTTCGGAAAAATCAAATAATTGACCGAAGGGTGAGACACAATGTTAATACAGCTAGACTGTTACAGTATTTCGAACAAAATCCACGAAATTCTATACGACAGGCTAGCCGGGAATTGAATTTGGATAAATCAGCTGTTCAACGAATTTTAAAGGCCATAATTTGGAGCATTTGCCTGAGCGTCACATTGAAAACAGACTTAATTTTATAGCTCAAGTTGTAGTAAATCTAGAAACTGTTGATCAGAACAGGTCGCGCCCCACGTTGGGCGCCATGCCGTCTTACTTTATTAACTCGTGAATTACTCCTAAT
>NW_019420965.1:0-5613 GCF_000390285.2 Anoplophora glabripennis
AAAGTAGAGGAATCATTAAAATCCTTAGAGCAGCGTAGTACAAAACCTAGCATTTTAAAGCTTTCGTTCGTAATCATATTAATATGGTACGAAAAGGATAATTTACTATCAAATATGACACCTAAATCACGGATGGTATGTGGCCTGGTAAGAATAGTATTATCAATACAGTAATCAAATGCAACCGGTTGCTGTTTGAGAGAGAAGGTCATGACATAACACTTTTTAATACTAAGTTGTAAGTTATTACCATTGCACCATAAAACAATTTTATTTAAAGCAGATTGTAAATTTTTAAATTTACAATCTGCTTAAGTCATAAACAATTAACCTCAGTTCCAATCACAATATCATTAATGAACATATTAAATAAACGAGGACCAAGAACCGATCCTTGCGGTACACCGAAGTAGCTACAAATTCTTTCGACAGCTGACCGAACTATTTAATTTAGTCAATGAAACACCATGATCAAGCCGATCAAAAGCCTTTGTGAAATCGTTGTATATTACATCTACTTGCGAATTCGAATCAAAAACACCCGAGATATATTGAGTTATACACAGAAGGTTGGAGGTGGTGGATCTGCCCTTACAAAAAAACATGTTGATATTCATTTATTCGATTCTTTGCAAATGAAAAAATAAAATCGTAAAGAAGAAACTCATAAACTTTAGAAAAATTATTGACAATTGTTATAGATCTATAATTTTCAACTTTATTTCTTTCGCCTTGTTTATAAACAGGAATTACTTTAGAGTTTTTTAATAGACTAGGATAAGTATTACATCTAATAGACAAATTAAACAAGATGGTAAGAGGTATAGCTAAAACACAGGCACAATCATTAAGTACAAATGCAGGGATTTTATCTGGGCCCGTAGTATTTTTGGGTTTAATTTTTTTTAAGGCTGAAATCACTTCTACTTCTGTGAACTGATTCACTTGAAACAAACAAAACAGTGCCTGTATCCGTTAATGAGTCAACAAAAACAAAACTGGACTTAATAAAAGTATTACTAAATTACTGAGCAAACATCTCAACCACTTTTCATTTTTCATTTCATTTTTTTTCATAATCTTACAAACAATACCAATTGGTGGATGCTAGTTCAGTATAGAGATCAACTAAATTAGCTTTCCGATAATTATAAAATTCAACATCAACCTCACTTTTACATTTATACGGTTTTTCCACTTAAAAAAAAATTATAATAGAAGGATGATGTAAATCTTCCTTAACTAAAGCATCAACAGCACCATGCACAGAGCATTGCATATTAGAAAGGACAAGATCAAGTATTCTACTATAACTATTATGAGTGAAATTGTACTGATCCCATTCTAAGAAGTTACAGAAATTTAATAACGAATTTACATGACTGGACGGTTCAGCAGTCTGTAAGTATGTTGAATATTCTGAAATATTAAAATCTNCTTTGAAGCCTTTTAACGTCACCTAAACTTCAATCAATTAAGTTACGCGCACACTATTAGGTACAAACAGTGCATTTATACGCTTCAACACATAAACTAATTGATCTAATTGGCAGTAACGTTGCGTTTTATGGAATAACAGCGTTTCGGTTGAAGCGGGGCGAATTTGAGGTCCGCGTAGCAGGCCGTGAAGCGTGAACGAGGCTGCTTTCAGCCCTTTTAGGGCTGACATTTGGTGACATTTGATGCAGTATCATGCGGTGACTATCGAAACGATTAACCTTTGCGTTTGTTAATATTACCGTGGAATATTGGGGGTCGCTCTATTATTAATGGCGGCGATTATTCTCTAAAGCAACTTAGTCGTGTGATTTGCTGGTAGGATAAATGTAGGACAAACCCGAGTAGATTTTAATAAATAGTTAAATACATTTAGTCAGTTTTTATAAAATATCAAATTTCTAGTTGGGACATCATTAAATTTGTATTCGACGCAGATAGATCGAACCTGCACAACGACACCGAAACCAGTCCGATCGGACCACCCCTGCGCCCAGCGGTCGATTTGAACGTTTATTCACATTTTGAAAGCTTGTACTTCCCCATACAAATATACGAGTTTTATTATTGTAACGACAACATATTACTACGCACGTGGTCTATCGCCGTCATCTAAGCGTCTCTATCCTCCAGCGTCGGGGTGGAGATCACGGGACAGCGGAGGACCGCGCCGTAAGCACCTCATTAGCGAGGTCTTGGAATGGAAGCGAAGATACGGGCTGTATAAGGGCTGCAATCTCAGTTTATCTTGCACCCTTTGTGTTCTTTGCTTGTGGGAATAACATCGTCATCCAGTTCACCCTTTTGCGTGGCGGAGTTGAACGGTTTCGCAGGGTAATTGGCGAGCCAGCGGCGTCGGTGGTGTGGTCGAAGGTGTCTTCGACTGGACTGAATATTAGAAAGATAGATAGGCGCTGTTACAGTTGTATTTTTTCTATCTATAACGTAGACACTAGACTTTGCAAAAACAAAAAATATTTTCCTCTTTGTAGTCCAGGAAAATAAGGAAAAAATTACTTTTTTTACTCTGAGATTTTTTTATAGAAAAGTGTAGGTTTTGAGGTCAGAAAACATGTCGCACAGTCAACCATCAGCAATATACAGCGTTTTGAGAACCGTCAATGTTACAATGAACATGCATTTTTTAGAAAGAAAGTTTCAAATAAAAGTTGTTTTTCTACAAAATTGCTCCTATGAAAAATTTCGATTTTCTCAATAGTTTTCCCGAATATTTTTTAAATTAAGTAGGTACAAATTATGTGAAAATTTTGTTTTGAAGCCAAAATAACGGCCAATTCAGTTTTAACTAACAAAAGTGAATTACAGAAAAGAAAATTGCGGAAAATTCCTGGAAAATCTTATATACCTAGTTTTCCGAATTACACAATTGCAGTAAAATATGTTTTATTTTTTTCCTCAAAAAACGGTGCATCCTACGAAAAGAATTTAAGAGACCAATTTCGTTCAGAATTGATGGCGGATTTCTAAAAAAACATCAAAACGGGAAAAAGTCAATGGCATACAATTTTTTTTATTAAAAAAAGGTTGTGGTATTCTCGCACGAACGCCACTGGTGCAAGTAGAAATATTCGGATCACCCCAAAAAATGCACATTTATCCCTCCAAACCGTTTTTCAAATTTCGAGTCAATATTGTGCAAAACCGTACTTATCTTATCAACTTCGGCGTCACCTGTTCATGGGTGTTGTATAACAATGAAAAAGTAATATTAACGGTCGGTGGAAGGAAGCACAAAAAACAAGCGCTTAGGTAAGGAATTCTGGAAGGAAGCCTAAATAGTTGAAGATAGAGAGTTGAAGTGAGAACAGTGTGCAGATGGGTAATAAGACGATCGTCGGGTAGTGTGACAAAGTAGTGGAAAATTAAGTGTTTAACCGGTATTAGTTAGCAGGTAATATTCTTTAAGTACTTTGTTGATAATTGTTCTATGTAATCTTATGATTGTGATGGTTATAGATGTTTCATGATAATAATTCTTTGTATGTTTAGCTTTCATTGTCTTACGCTCAGGGGCGTATATTTTTCTAAGATAAAATTGTTACAATTATTATTAAAGATTGCTCATNCTACCATAACTGTTATGAGTGAAATTGTAATTGTACTGATCCCATTCAATATCGAATCATCATAAAATCACAGTCGTAAGAAAGCAGCTTTGAAGCCTTTTAACGTCACCTAAACTTCAATCAATTAAGTTACGCGCACACTATTAGGTACAAACAGTGCATTTATACGCTTCAACACATAAACTAATTGATCTAATTGGCAGTAACGTTGCGTTTTATGGAATAACAGCGTTTCGGTTGAAGCGGGGCGAATTTGAGGTCCGCGTAGCAGGCCGTGAAGCGTGAACGAGGCTGCTTTCAGCCCTTTTAGGGCTGACATTTGGTGACATTTGATGCAGTATCATGCGGTGACTATCGAAACGATTAACCTTTGCGTTTGTTAATATTACCGTGGAATATTGGGGGTCGCTCTATTATTAATGGCGACGATTATTCTCTAAAGCAACTTAGTCGTGTGATTTGCTGGTAGGATAAATGTAGGACAAACCCGAGTAGATTTTAATAAATAGTTAAATACATTTAGTCAGTTTTTATAAAATATCAAATTTCTAGTTGGGACATCATTAAATTTGTATTCGACGCAGATAGATCGAACCTGCACAACGACACCGAAACCAGTCCGATCGGACCACCCCTGCGCCCAGCGGTCGATTTGAACGTTTATTCACATTTTGAAAGCTTGTACTTCCCCATACAAATATACGAGTTTTATTATTGTAACGACAACATATTACTACGCACGTGGTCTATCGCCGTCATCTAAGCGTCTCTATCCTCCAGCGTCGGGGTGGAGATCACGGGACAGCGGAGGACCGCGCCGTAAGCACCTCATTAGCGAGGTCTTGGAATGGAAGCGAAGATACGGGCTGTATAAGGGCTGCAATCTCAGTTTATCTTGCACCCTTTGTGTTCTTTGCTTGTGGGAATAACATCGTCATCCAGTTCACCCTTTTGCGTGGCGGAGTTGAACGGTTTCGCAGGGTAATTGGCGAGCCAGCGGCGTCGGTGGTGTGGTCGAAGGTGTCTTCGACTGGACTGAATATTAGAAAGATAGATAGGCGCTGTTACAGTTGTATTTTTTCTATCTATAACGTAGACACTAGACTTTGCAAAAACAAAAAATATTTTCCTCTTTGTAGTCCAGGAAAATAAGGAAAAAATTACTTTTTTTACTCTGAGATTTTTTTATAGAAAAGTGTAGGTTTTGAGGTCAGAAAACATGTCGCACAGTCAACCATCAGCAATATACAGCGTTTTGAGAACCGTCAATGTTACAATGAACATGCATTTTTTAGAAAGAAAGTTTCAAATAAAAGTTGTTTTTCTACAAAATTGCTCCTATGAAAAATTTCGATTTTCCCAATAGTTTTCCCGAATATTTTTTAAATTAAGTAGGTACAAATTATGTGAAAATTTTGTTTCGGAGCCAAAATAACGGGCAATTCAGTTTTAAATAACAAAAGTGAATTACAGAAAAGAAAATTGCGGAAAATTCCTGGAAAATCTTATATACCTAGTTTTCCGAGGTTTAAATATTTATGACGATCAAACGTATCATTTTAGAGGTATTCGTGGGTGTAAATACGAATTAATTATGCGACTTTTAATATTTTCCAGAAAAATCTGTTATTTTTAAATTATTTTTTACTTTGAGTATTAAAAAATAAAAATTTGTTATATAATGAAAATGAAAATTTAAATTTGATAAATTCTAAGAAAAAAAGTTTATACAAGGTGTTTGTAAATAAGTGCGAAATATTTTAGGGGGGTTGCCGAAGTTATTTTGTGAAAAAAAGTTAATATAAACGTAGGTCGAAATATGCTTCATTTATTTATTTTTATTATTTATGTCAAAGACTTAAAGATATTGACTCGAAATTTGAGGGTTGTATTTTATTTAGAAATATTGACAGCAACCTACTAGATAATATATCAATAGAAATTAAAAATACAATTGCAGTAAAATATGTTTTATTTTTTTCCTCAAAAAACGGTGCATCCTACGAAAAGAATTTAAGAGACCAATTTC
>NW_019420966.1:0-1774 GCF_000390285.2 Anoplophora glabripennis
ATAATAGATCCTTTATTCTGGGGATTTTGAAGACTCGGCGTTTACTTTTTTGTGACTAAAGAAATTTATCAGCTCCTGACATTAAGTGTCTGCAAGCAGAAAACGCCGTCATGTTTTCAAGGATATTAATTTCAATATATACTGCATTGTGTTCGTCACTTTGACTACAGCAGCTCTATTACTGTGTTACTACATTTTAGAATACAACGTGAAATCATATTGACTTATACATTATACTAATATTAAACCAGTTTTTCAATATTCCTATGTTAAATTTTTATAAAAATAATATACATAACAAAATAAAACTATTGCTGTATCTAGAATGATAAAATAAGTGTAACTACGTACTCAAATGTTATTTTATGGATGTACTTAAAAACATTTATATAAGATTTAATTTTAATAATTTTTTAGTATACAACTACTCAAAAAATCTAGCTTTATACAAGCTGTCTACTATAAAAGCCCTACTCCTATGGATCTCGCTTAATACAAGACGTACATAAAAAATCTTTATATGTTTTTTGTTGCATTTTTTGAGGCCTTGATGCTCGTAAAAACAAATATGGGATCCATGACAAACTTTATCAGTAAAAACTTGAAAAATACCGAAAGTTTAGGACCGCCTAACTTTTTTATTTTAAGAGATAGAGAAAACTTATTTTAATAAAATTTCATGGCAAAATTAATACTTTTCACCTGGCGTAAACAAATGTTTGAAGTATACTATGTAACTGGCTACGCCCTCTACGTGGGCAAAAAAATTGTCATCGAATTGTATGTAGCTACAAAAAATTGCTTGCTTTTTCCTCTTTCATGCGATATACAACATGTTGCCTTTATTTTTTATATTTATTATATTTTTTATAAATTTGGCAGTAAACATGTAAGTTAATGATGGATTTTTTGCCCGAGTAGAGGGAAAATAGTGATTTACACCATGTAATTATACTTAACTGCTATCACAGTTCTTTATGATTCATGAAATAAAAATTAAGTTTTATTTTTTGACATTTCTTAATCAATTCATTTTGACATTATTCGAAATCTTGCAAAATCGCCTTGGTTGTTTGGATTTCATAGTTTCGAAGGTGTTTATAAACAAAGCTACATAAAAGTTGCAATTTTGCTGGTTTTGAATTATTATTTCTAAATGAGTGATTTTCAAATAGAAAGGGCACCAAATGCTGCCTTTCTGAAATGTCACTGCTAGCATATTTTATGGAGAAGTCAAGAACTTTAAAGTCACCGGCGAGTTTGTGGAGTGAATACTCAATGATTAAGTCAACTATTTTCATAGAGGAAAACGTGGATATATCAAAATAACCCAATCTGAGAGCATTTTTGAAACGTAAGAACGACGGCTATACACCTAAAAAGTCAACCGTCAACAAGAGAACAAGTCAACGATTTTCTCGTTCAGGCACCCGATAACACATATTTGCTAATGAAGGTAGTGACAGTCTTAGGCATTGCAGGAGCATGCCGTTCTGATGAGTTATGCAAACTTACTTTGGACAACGTCAATTTCAAAAATTTCGATGACGTTTACAATTACTTCTCGTCTGGGTTCTGTTTCTCACCTACAAATTGTCAAGAAATATATCAAGATTAAATTGGAAATTAAAACTGAAATTTCACGCTTTTTTATGCGCTATCAAGCAGGTAGATGTTACAACCAACCAGTCGGCAAGAATACCCTTTCTATGATTCCTAATAAGATTGCACATTTTTTGAAACTAGAACATCCTGAAACATATACAGGCCATTC
>NW_019420966.1:4201-5656 GCF_000390285.2 Anoplophora glabripennis
GGGAAGGGATGAGCTCGTGCGGCGAACCCTAAATCAGCGGCTGGAATAGCCAGGTTTCTTATTGAGTCGGCGCACTTCGCTCTCGGGTCTGACATATGATTATTATTACAAGACTATGAATATAACTTAACAACGATCATAACCGATTATGCACCGAGAGGTGACGATCACTTAACCATTATAAGATGCGTTTTACACGTTAAAAACGGAAACATATTCAGTATAAGAACGAATAATTCTGTTAATACAATTGTTATATACAAATTCGGATACTGGTCTTTATACAACAAATCTTCCCTACTACACAATTGGAATATAAAGTCTATAACACCTAATAATGTATAAGTAATTTATTATAACCTTTATTTCATAGATGAAAATAAGGTGTATTAATCACCTTCCAGTTAAACTCATTGAATAATGAGTATGGAGATGATTGCTTTTTTTTTAATAAAAGTTGTATATTGGTTATAAAAGTTTTAATATGCGCTATACACATTATTCTAGACAAACAGTTTAATAAGCCCATTTCTTTCAGTGTGAAAAGCAAGTGAAAGCTCCCAGAACAAAGAAAGATAAGGAATTTTCGAAATGCTTGCATCTATCAAATTTTTTGTAAAATGGCGATTATCTCGGAAACGATTAGATTTAGGTACAGGGGAGCTTTAACATTTTTGACTTATTTTTAATTTATCTTGTTGATAATGCAATAATATATAGGGTGTTCCATTTAAAATAACGAAGTTGACAACTACTTTCGGTATAACCGCAAATGCTACGTTGATGGCATTATTTTCATTGATTTTGCCAATTTGCACCATTTGGCGATATTTAGTGTAAAAAGAGAGATATAGAAAATCAAGATTCGACTTTAGCTCAGAAATTATAAAAGATACCACGCTATATATTTTTCCACCATCTCCTAGAATCAAAAAACAACTGTGAAAACCGCCACCTCAACTGTACACATTTATCAACGTATCAACAACACACAGCCACCGTTACAAATTTTCCCTTTTTTGCCTTTGTATTGTTTACTTATAGTGCACATCAACATCTTGTAAAATTAGCTACAATGTAGAGATTTACTGTTTTCATCCCCATTATCATCCATTTATACTCGACTATCCAACCTAACAATGATACTAAAATCACTCCGATCGAACCACCCCTGTGCCCAGCGGTTGCGACCGAACATTTATGTAATTTGAAGTTTATGCCTTCCTATTTTACACTATTCCACATATTTCCATCTAGCATTACATTACCGATCTATGAAACATTTTCAAAGTTAAAGATCAGTTTTTGCTATGGAATTTAAGGAAACAAAATTAAAATATGTATTTCTAAAGGTCAAAGGTAGCCTTTGTGTAAATATGATCCCTCATTCAAAGTTACTTCCTGTAGATGAAAGCCAAAGTCGCTCCAAACTACACGAAACATAAAAACTGTTGT
>NW_019420967.1:0-5571 GCF_000390285.2 Anoplophora glabripennis
TAAATATTATTAATTCAAAAAACACGCACCTTATATTGAAATTGTTAAACGTAATATTTCAAAGAAATATCTTTTATTCTTGTTGATACAAGATCACACTTGACAAAGACCAAAAGCAAAAATAACCATCAGGGTTAAGGTCTCCACTATTTCTGTATTTTACTTTAGGATTGCTTTTTCGTATGGTCTCCTTGCTTGAAAAAAAAACAATTTCGCCTCCACCATTTTTTGTTTTTAATTTTTAATTGGACACAACTACTATGTTAGAACCATACATATTATTAAAATAATAACCTAGAAAATCTTACTGTATGCTAATGTATTTCAGTAACAAAATTTGATAAACACACTTAACACAACACAAAATATAAAAATAAAACAAGAATAAGTTCTTAATTCGCATGAATTATATTTATGGGGTGAACAGAATCCGCACGATACTGTGCTAACAAAAGAAAAAAACACCGATTCATAATTAATGTATTTGCAGGAATAGTGGGTAATAATTTTATAGGTCCATGCGTTTTTGGGAAAAGTCTCAATGGACATCGATATTTGAAGTTTTTGCAAAATAATTTGCAGCCACCATTAGACGATGTTCCATTAGACACCCGAAGCAACGATTGGTTCATGCACGATGGGACTCCTCATTTCAATACTGATCTACGAAATTATTTATCCATCGTGTTTAATAATAAATGGATTGGGAGAGGAGGCCCAATTTCATGGCCACCACGTTCTCCAGATTTTACCCCGATGGTCTTCCTGTGAGGGATCCCTGAAAAATTTAGGGATGAATTGCTACAAAGAATTAATTTCGATTGCGATAATATTAGACACACCCTAGAAATGCTTTTTCGTGTACAAATATTCGTAGACTTATGAAGTGTATGGAGGTGGAAGGTGCCTATATTGAAAATGTATTTGATAGTTTTCTTTCTTTTAAATGATTTGTTTAACTTATTTAACTTCTTCTTGTTTTATTTGTATTATTTTGTGTGATGTGTAACGTGTGTTTGTCAAAGTGAAAATTAGCAGACAGTAAGATTTTCTGGCTCTTATTTTAAAAATATGTATGGTTCTAACATAGTAATTATGCCCCATTAAAAATTAAAAACAAAAAATGGTGGAGGCGCCGCTCGATGTGCACTGTGACATAAAATCACAAATATTTCCAAAACAGTTAATTTTACAGAGTATTATCGTTGGCAAATTCTTCGGGGAACTTATTTTTGATACAGGTAGATTGCGATCGTCGTCTATGCAAAAATTCCGGGTCGTTAACCATTGGGCTTAGTCCGTCCCTGGCGCTCTGGACATAATGAAATTTTACTTACATCAAAAACAAGTTGTTCGCATGTGTTATCGATCACCAAATTTGCAGCATGCTGAAGTTAACAGTTTAGTGACTGTAAATAAAAATAACTTTTTAATTTTCACCTTTGAAGGCCCGTAACTTGTTAACGAAGGCCCGTATGAAAAAAATTTATATGAAGAACTGATATTATTTTGACCTCATCTATTTGTACTCGACTTTTTTGTACCAAGCACCGTGACACCCCGTATATCTTTTGCATACCTAATTTTTCTTTGACTTCATTATATACTGCTTAGAGAACTAGACACATTTTTATGTGATAAACCTAGGACTGTTTGATACCTTTGTAGTGATAGGTTTTACTGAACACTTTGCTCACTTACACATTTTCACCAAAAAAAAACAGAAAAATATATAAAATTAGACGACACATATTAATGTACGCAGTGACCAGGAACTCTTATTCTAATTAATTAATCTGTAAGCTATTTGAGTAGACGTTCAAACACATGGTTCGGTGGTTCCGCAGATTTTATCTTGTTGGATCTCGTCGGCTAAATTGAAACGAAAATTTTGTCGTTTGAAGCGCTTTTGGGGAATTTGACCACGGGCTGATCATCGCTGCAGTTTCAGTGGATTGGCTCGAAACTTTAGTAAAAATTTCAACTCTCTTGGGAAAAATGTTTAACAAACCCTTCATATCTAAGACAACAGATGACTCCCAACAAAATTATGAGCAGATTAGTTCTAGGGTGGATGTATCTTTCACAGATTTGTTAATTCAATTACTTTATTTACTGTTATAAAGTGACATCTATATGGAAGTATTAATGTACCAAACTTCAATAAAATCTTATAAAGCGTTTCAGTTATTTGAAAAAAAAATAAAAATTGTCTACTTTGACGCCCTCTAGCGGTTAAACGAAGCAACTTGGCATAGAGGTAAGTTTATCTAAATCTGCTTATTTTGATTGCAGAAAACTGTGGTAGCTCCATGTACACGAAATATTAGGGCACCCTGTATAAATTTAATGGACCGTATACTGGTAGCGGTGCATATTTCCATATTTTGTAAAAGAGATGGTAAAATTCTATCAAATTCCAGTAACTGGCTATTTCCTTCGCGCGTAAAGCTTATCACCCCGTATTTCTGCTAAAACTCGAGTTATTTCTGTCCGATTTCTTTTCGGAGCTTAAAACGGTTCCTCTCCGCTTTGTTTTACACCGGAAAATTGTTAACTTTCGGATGGAAAAGCCGCAGATCGATACCCACCTCATATATTTCCGGAATATGGATTTGGCGACGTCGTATCGAAAAGGAAACCGGCCCAACGCGCCCGACTAAGCATCCAGTCGGGCAAAAACGAAACAGGGGAGTTTAATTCTAATAAAACGCGTGGGAGAGAAGAATCGGCCCGCTCGTATGCAGATGGGCATTATGCAAATCGGGCGGCCGCACTAAATCATCCCTTATCGATCTGCCGGTCGACCGGCCATCAATTTGCCGAGAAGTCTCAACTCAGCCGGACGCAATTATCATTGCCGGCAAGATATACGGACGGACAATTCAGCATCTCTTATCAATCGCCAGATGAAATGTAACGGGCGCAGGGTAGTTCTGGAAAAGTTTCGAGCAAATGCCAGCAGACCCCACAGCGAAGTTCGGTCTTGTGAAAAATAAGAAAAGTTACGTCAGCAAATATTCAGAGAGCTCTGGCGAGGTTATTTGCCTGTTGTCGGGGAAGCAATCGTACAGGGTGTCCCAAGAAAGTCGAATTATGAATCAGGTATTGAAGATTTTGAGTGTGACCTATGTTTAAGGCCCTATCAAATTTTTCAGGACTAAACAACGAAAAGAAACAAAATATTGGTGCTTTATAACTCAAAAAACAATATTCGAAATATATTTTAAGTGGAGCTGTANCCGTAACTTGTTAACGAAGGCCCGTATGAAAAAAATTTATATGAAGAACTGATATTATTTTGACCTCATCTATTTGTACTCGACTTTTTTGTACCAAGCACCGTGACACCCCGTATATCTTTTGCATACCTAATTTTTCTTTGACTTCATTATATACTGCTTAGAGAACTAGACACATTTTTATGTGATAAACCTAGGACTGTTTGATACCTTTGTAGTGATAGGTTTTACTGAACACTTTGCTCACTTACACATTTTCACCAAAAAAAAAACAGAAAAATATATAAAATTAGACGACACATATTAATGTACGCAGTGACCAGGAACTCTTATTCTAATTAATTAATCTGTAAGTTATTTGAGTAGACGTTCAAACACATGGTTCGGTGGTTCCGCAGATTTTATCTTGTTGGATCTCGTCGGCTAAATTGAAACGAAAATTTTGTCGTTTGAAGCGCTTTTGGGGAATTTGACCACGGGCTGATCATCGCTGCAGTTTCAGTGGATTGGCTCGAAACTTTAGTAAAAATTTCAACTCTCTTGGGAAAAATGTTTAACAAACCCTTCATATCTAAGACAACAGATGACTCCCAACAAAATTATGAGCAGATTAGTTCTAGGGTGGATGTATCTTTCACAGATTTGTTAATTCAATTACTTTATTTACTGTTATAAAGTGACATCTATATGGAAGTATTAATGTACCAAACTTCAATAAAATCTTATAAAGCGTTTCAGTTATTTGAAAAAAAAATAAAAATTGTCTACTTTGACGCCCTCTAGCGGTTAAACGAAGCAACTTGGCATAGAGGTAAGTTTATCTAAATCTGCTTATTTTGATTGCAGAAAACTGTGGTAGCTCCATGTACACGAAATATTAGGGCACCCTGTATAAATTTAATGGACCGTATACTGGTAGCGGTGCATATTTCCATATTTTGTAAAGGAGATGGTAAAATTCTATCAAATTCCAGTAACTGGCTATTTCCTTCGCGCGTAAAGCTTATCACCCCGTATTTCTGCTAAAACTCGAGTTATTTCTGTCCGATTTCTTTTCGGAGCTTAAAACGGTTCCTCTCCGCTTTGTTTTACACCGGAAAATTGTTAACTTTCGGATGGAAAAGCCGCAGATCGATACCCACCTCATATATTTCCGGAATATGGATTTGGCGACGTCGTATCGAAAAGGAAACCGGCCCAACGCGCCCGACTAAGCATCCAGTCGGGCAAAAACGAAACAGGGGAGTTTAATTCTAATAAAACGCGTGGGAGAGAAGAATCGGCCCGCTCGTATGCAGATGGGCATTATGCAAATCGGGCGGCCGCACTAAATCATCCCTTATCGATCTGCCGGTCGACCGGCCATCAATTTGCCGAGAAGTCTCAACTCAGCCGGACGCAATTATCATTGCCGGCAAGATATACGGACGGACAATTCAGCATCTCTTATCAATCGCCAGATGAAATGTAACGGGCGCGGGGTAGTTCTGGAAAAGTTTCGAGCAAACGCCAGCAGACCCCACAGCGAAGTTCGGTCTTGTGAAAAATAAGAAAAGTTACGTCAGCAAATATTCAGAGAGCTCTGGCGAGGTTATTTGCCTGTTGTCGGGGAAGCAATCGTACAGGGTGTCCCAAGAAAGTCGAATTATGAATCAGGTATTGAAGATTTTGAGTGTGACCTATGTTTAAGGCCCTATCAAATTTTTCAGGACTAAACAACGAAAAGAAACAAAATATTGGTGCTTTATAACTCAAAAAACAATATTCGAAATATATTTTAAGTGGAGCTGTAAGCAAATTTCGACTTAAAAGCAAACTTAAAAAAGTAGGTTACGAAAAACACATAATTTTGTAAATTTACTTAAAAGAAGATATTTACAGTCCTTTGATCAAATATCTGAGGCTTCTGAATCTTTTGTTCGAGAGTACCTACCTAACATACTCTTGGTCATCCTCAACATATTCCACCCAAATATGTACAGACAGGGTTAATTACTATAAACTGTTTGATTTAGAACTTTTCGAGATAATTCAGTTTAAAACTATTTTTGAAAAAACAGGAGGGAAATTTATGTCTGACGGAGAGCTTGGCTATGGATGAGGAACGCGGAACAAACAAATGACTTTCAGAGAAGTTTATTTATCATCATTAATTTATTTCCTATAACAAACTATTTTAACAAAGAAGTGATATTTAGTGAGAATGAAAAATTTGAAGTTATCCGTTTATTTTATGATAATAAAAATCATTCTTAACTTTAACAGAATTTTAATACCTAATTAATAAAAACCAACTAAAACACAAATGGTCACAGATGCTCAATGTGAC
>NW_019420968.1:0-5568 GCF_000390285.2 Anoplophora glabripennis
TACTTTAAATAAAACTATCCAATTATATTTGATTTCTTTGTCAATACTTTGTAGCTAAATTTTTCCGTCCTTCCTGGTATGGAAGTCAAGAACCGCCACTGCATCTAGCCTAATATAACTTAACACGCAGGGGGGTGTCATACCCCTATTAAAAGAATTAACAACTATAAACCAATAGTTATAATTACATATTCATAATTTACTTTTATAGAGGCTTTATATATTTTATGTATTTATATAAATTATACAAAAGCGTGTAAATATTTAGGGAATTTTTCAACATATTCAAAATATTGAATATGGACGCTTTATATCGATGTTCTTCAGTTATGACGATATTGTAGGTATATGGAGCAACTTTAAGATATATTTTAAAGATACTTCTACTAAAATATATTCGCTAAATGCGAACGCTAAATTATTAGCATGCGTATTTTTTAACCTAATTATCTACCGAAAAAATATGTTTGCTACAGTTTTTGACTTTGTAGGTAACGCCTAAAAATTTATTTCAATGCACGTTTTAATATTAGCGGTCACATTGATGATCAATGTACATTAAACGTCTATTATAAACATTTACAAGCCAAATTGTATGATATGAAGTGATTATTTGCCAATTGAAAGCCTTAGGTGATTAATGAAAATTATAGCTGGAAATTCTGTTAGGTTTAAAAATGGTTAAAATACAGTAAATAAAACTGTATATCCATTTCTTTTGTTCTACTATATACTCGTAGATATTTTCAATTCCATGGCAAATAATGGTCCTACCCTTACATTTTTGCTTTATTTTACTTGTTCTCATGAAAATTGTCTAATTATTCTAGCAAAACATCAAAATAACCAAAAATTTATGGTTAAATTGATGTCGATGGTACAAGAATATATACATTTAAGGAACAAATCGAAACTTGTAAATAGTGGTAAAGGTGTACGAAGGTGGTGTTTTTCCGTTTATTTAATTCTTGTGCATAAAGCTATGTCTTACTATTGTTGGAGATCGTCGCAAATGATCAAGAGACTTGCCTTAGGAACACATACAAATTGATAGTTATATAAAGAAATACAAATTGCTAGTTTTCATTCATAAAACCATTAAGAGTATGAATATGAATTCAAAGTAAATTGTTCAAAATATTCAAAATAAAGTGTTGTTGTAAATTGTTGTTTTAAATTGTTGTTGTAAATTCAAAATGTAAATTGGACCTCAGTTTATGTTAGGGATGATAAAAAAAAACAGGTAAATAACAAACTCCAACTAACACGTCCTCGTTATAATTGAAAGCTGTACGGTGTATAATAGTAATTTTAACTAGTTTTTTAAATTGCGAGATAATAAACTTCCTCTTAGAATCGGATGGAGTTGATTGCCATACATCTGGAAAGACATGTTATTTTTTATTTTCAAGGCTATTTTTTATCCTTTGCATTTTATTATTATCTACGATAAATTAATAAATATTGTTAGGAAAAAATCGTTAAAACCTTTTGATTCTTCCAGTAAGTGACACTTACTTACTTACTTACTTACAGTAACTATAAAAAAGCTGGCAAAATATCGGATAAATACAAAAAATTGCAGCTTTCGTGGTTACTTCTTAATTTTTACATAATCAATATTTAAAATAATTATTGTATCCAATAATATTCCTGTTATCGTCACACACAATGTAATACCTGTCTCCTTTTCTAATTCTTTATACCTTTTTAATTCATGATATTCCAGTTATGTATATTTATTACAGTTCTACGTCATCGAATATTTTTGTGACTTAAGTGCAGAGATTAACTTTACAATTCAACTTTAAACGTATAATTAAATTGTCTTATTACCAAGTTCATTCATCTCGTTCTCTTTCTTTTCTTCTATTCCAAGAAATAAATATAAATATTGCACTGTACAACTTAAAATTGTTTCTCATTTGTAATTTACTTTTGGGTATCAAAACAAAAATTTAAATATAAATAATTCTAGCGCCTAAAACGCAAAGTTTTCATAAATGTATTGATCTTGTCCAGCCTATGACATAGAAACAACCATAACAAAACATTTCCGGTGGAAATATTATATGTAGTATACATATATACATGTAGTAAATTCAAAATAAATCCTGCCCCTTTATTTTAACATAAACCTCTGAAAAATCTATACATTATTTGCATAAGTAAAATGGATATTGGTCTTATTAGAGGGTAAAACAAACAAGTTATTATACTTTACGCTGTTACGCTATACTCATTTTAAGATCATTATATAGATTTTACTTTAAATATATTCACATAATTGGCATAAACATTTACTTCAAAAGTTACATTCTAAACTTTGTATTTCTAATATATGTTGATATATGGGTACGTTATGATAGTATATCAAGTGGTAAAACTAAGCTTTTATGGAAGTAGAGATCTACAAACAAAGCAGCTATTAACTGACACAAAAATTTGTATTTTCAGATTATTCAGATGTAGCCATCTCAGTCAAAAACCATATTTATATTCGTATTGAAAATAATTAATTTATATCTATACTTTGAATAAACAGCGTAATTATTGACGTTATATTTATTCTGATTCTTTATTATTATACGAGTAGTATACGAGTATATGCAATTCTTATGAAAAAACTTCAAAAAAAAAAGGGATTTATATTTAAAAAGATATATATATATACGCTATACCTTTAAATGCAATGCTTGTCATAGAGCATGTTCTTATAAAATTACCAAAAAGTAAATACCTGATTAACTTAATGGCTGCTATACAAAGATTTGTTTACCACCACACACCAGCGACTATCTTTGTAGCGCAAAATAAATATTAACAGTATGATGTATACAGTTACGATACAATTTCTGCAAAAATATTGAATAAAGTTTATTATACTAATACAATACAACTATATTTTCAAACGAATGGTATGATAGAATTAATTTTATATCGATGACGTATGACATGTGATATTTACTTTTGTTTATGACATTTATTTTTAAAAAATTACTAAAAATAAGATTCTTAAGAATGTACCTAATTTTTAGATAAATCCTTTTACCTTGGTGATTTTTATGTAGTCTTTACAACGATGTGATTGTTGAAAAACATACTTTTCAATTCTTTTTAATAAATAATATAACGTTGTTATAAATGATACCTTTTCTAAGACACACAAACGAGATATTTATATTAATTACAATAAAAAGGAGGATTTACGACCATATACTGGTACAAAGTTATTAAGTTTGATTAACTAGAATATAAAAGTGTTTTCCATTGCAATCGTATTAAATGCTCAAAATCCTCAAATAAGGCATAATTGATCTGGCATTGTACTATTCTATACTATGCATACTATGTTCGTCGAAACATTAATATAGTTGTATAATTACTAGTTACTACTAAAACCTATTGCGATCTTTCATTACTATTNAATTGAACTGCCATTATACTATTTTACACTATGTATACTATGTTCATCGAAACATTAATATAGTTGTATAATTACTTTTTACTACTAAATCCTATTGCGATATTTCATTACTATTAGTTTAAAGTTAACTATATTATCTTTAGGTCTAAAAATATCTCCTAACTACAAATTACTTTTTAAAGATCTAAATAACAACATTAAATATATCAAGAAATGTGAGATATTTACAAAATGTAAAAATGTGTAATTATTATATATTATATTCTTCTAAAATTTGCACGGTCTTTTAAATGTGGAATTAGCAAGTGTTTTTAAAAATGCATGTATTTACTATAACTCGATAAAGTAATTTTAAAATTCAGTGGAAGGCAAAAATAATATAGATTACTAGAAACAACACGCGTGTGATTCATTGCGGGGAATAAAATAGTTATTTGTGCCTTAGTTTGTTTAACCAGCAAAATGACTTACCTGTGTAAAGTATAAAAGTGCAAATGGACTCGGAATAAAAAAAATAACAGAATTATATTTTGAGATTAAAAGCACTAAAACACTGAGAGTTCAGTCGTAGACGCGTCCTTTCCTCTTCAGAACGAACAAGTAAATAACGTAACGTAACACTAACGTCACTAACTTCCTTTGACCACAATCTCGGGATTCAACAGGGGTGCACTCCTCCCCCCACTCAATCAACTACAAGATGTAAATTCAAACTAAGCCACGTATAACAGAAAAGAAAACGACGACCCCTCTCCTAATATATGGCCGTCTCTAAAATCCAGACAGGGTGCACTCCTCTTATCGCAACTACTCATATTCTACAAGACCACCCAGATGTAACTTGAAACAAGTTTATACAAGCTTCACTAAAAACACATGAATTAAAATTGTTACTTGTAGCAGCGACAATCACATTTTGGGAATATTATTATAGAAAATTTTATATTTTATTATTATAGTCAATACCTGCCAATAATACCAGAATCAGTTTAACGGAAAATTTACTGACTTATTAATGACAGGATATAGTATGCCTACTAAAAAATAATACCTAAGCATTTATTTTCTTCTCTACATTAACACCCTGTTTTCTTATGCTATTGACATACATTATCATTGTCTCATTTTAAAAAATTATAGCTAGCAGATACTATAAATATTCCATAAGCAAATATTAGCACCTCTTTACTTTCCTCTCAAAGAAGCGGTAAGTATACTTCCTTTTATACAAATTTGTCATATTTAGAGCATAGCTAGTACTATTTTTTATTGTAATGTCTATATCTATTTTTAATTAAACATTCTTATGAATTTTATGGTTGGATTTTAGATAAATTAATAATTATAAATACAACGAATTCAGGTCCATGTTCTTTACCCTTTCAGCGATATCTTGTGCACGTGTTTTGAAATTTTCTTATAAGTATGTAATAATGGAAACGGTATTGATAAGTTAAACATAAAATATAAGAAGAACGACGCTAGGAGTAAACCATTCGGTATTGCAATACCACAAATATTTAAATTCTCGCATACTTTGAGTCATAGGATTTTCAAAACAATTCTCGATTATTTAAACAAAATTAATTTAAATCTAATTTAAACATTAAATACTTCATTCACACGATGTACTTGAATATCTACTGTTAGGGTATTATTTCGACTGGGGGCCGCTGTTTATAAACCAACGATAAGAAGTGAAGGCCAAGGCGCGGAAATTCGGACTGAAAGGCAGGGACACGAGAGACAGAGAATGACCACAGACGACTGACGAGGTATTGTGTTGAGATAATTTGGTCATTGTTGTATTGTTTTATTCTAAAATAAAGTTATTTTGTGAAAAACTGTACGCTACCTAAATGTAAATGGATAGATATACTAAAGTCTTGTCTGTGAATATATCCCCCTACGTTCGCATGCATCTCGCTTCATTATCAGAAAGGATATTTTAAAATATATTATTATTTTCGTATACATATTACATTTTCCACCTTCATCTCCCTTCCACTAAGTACTAAAAACAAATACATGTTTCTAAGTACATATATCTAAATATTACCTATTCACATATTCACTAACACCTTACCTTAAAACCTGTACACAAGTTTGGTGTACCAAGATAATTTGAACGCTTTTATGCC
>NW_019420969.1:0-2569 GCF_000390285.2 Anoplophora glabripennis
AATTAAAATAAAAAATAAGAAATATGAATTTTTTTCTGGACCTCGTTAAAAATTTTCAAAAGTATCCAGACCCCACCTAAAATTACTTGCCGACCCCTGGTTTATACGGTATTTGTCACAAAAATTAATCAACCTTTGCCATAAAATGTAAACATTTCAGCTATATTTTTTTAGTTATTTTAGAAAAACCGTTTTTTTCAACTTTGCGATTTTTTTTAACCATGTTTGCTATATTGGGTTGAGTTTAAAGAACAAGAAACTCAATTTAAAATTTAGTTTTCTATACGGTCATATTTTTTTTGTCCAGGTAATAATTTCTGCAAATTTAACATTAATCCGTGACAGAATGCTTGGACTAATTGTGCAATTTATACAATTCTGAATACATGCATGACTGAACATACTAGAAGGCTATGCTTTTTTTAAACAGTTTTCAGTCTGAAAACAAAAAAACAATACTGCTTCATCTCTATAACTATGAGCATGCTAATATATATATTTTTTTGTTTTGTTTTAAACCATCACTATGTATTTCTATCATTTAATTAATTTATTTATAATATTTATTAGAGCTCGGGACTCAGTCAGATGATCATAGCCTTCGCGTCGGCCTTTTGCTACAATGCACCGTACGAAACTAGTAATAACGGCAGTTATTGGCTTCGCATTTGCTTCGTATATACGAGTTTCAATATTCTAATAATGTCGAACGTGCCAAGGGGTAAAAAACGAACCTTCCCTGATAAAGTACGCAAATTTATTTATTTTTATTTATACCTACCTGTTATTTATTTGTTTATGACGAACACACACACTATGACTAGCCGACGAAAACCCCAAGCTCTAATTATTATATTACGTAGAAAGTTATGTTTTAAATATTATATAAAAACAAATACAAAAAAAATTTCTGGAATGGTTTAACTCAAAAAACAAATACATAACAATTTACAAAGAATACAAGTTTTATATATTTAATATAAAATTTATGTATCTGCAAATGAAAAATAAAAAATAATATAAAGAAATAATGTGCTAGAATTGTAGTTTTTATTTTCACTAGTATTAATATGCAAACTTATTGAAATGATTTTACTGTGGCATCACAAAATAGAATTTAGTTTTCATGTATTTTTTAAAGAAAAATTTGTCATTCAATTAAAAGATCTACACCTCCTTCCTTCTGTTTATGTTCAACTTTGTAGAAAACACTATTTTGTGAGAATAACACCCTTAAAATGAACAGTTGAAGTTTCCATGATACATAAAAATTATACTTTACTAAATATTTTTAATTCTTCCACTACTTATAAAGTATGATCCCTAATACACCTAGTTTATATTGCTTTGAAATATTAATAAAATAATTACTGCTAGCCTGAAAAAATAAAACAAACATTTACTTACCTCCTGATATATTTTTCTCCCAAGAAGTTCCTAATTTCAATTACCGAGTTGTTTTCAGTAGTAACACAATTAATAGGAAAATGAGCATATACTGCTCTCATCTTATATTGGTAGCCTTTTGTAACTCCTTTCAACATATTTTCGACATGGGAGCACACAGTTCTTACGGCAGCCAATTCTTTTTTGGTACCAAACCATTTCTCTACTTTGAGTAGCCTAGGAGTTACCATACGGATGTCCAAAGCCAAATGTTTGAAGGAACGTTTTAGAACTCCTCTTGGCCCCTTTACTGTAATTAGGCGAGACTTTGCAGTTACAGTAATCCCTTCTGGGATTTTTACCGTTTGATTAGTTACGATTTGCTTCATTGTCAAACTAAAAAGAAAGATGGAGATATTAAGTAATATTAATACATACTGAAGTCCCAAATATTAATAGGTACAAGTTATAGTAAAATGTATAACTAAATATATGTACGACATAACCTACAAAATTGTTTTGAGCACTTATTTGGCAAAGTTTTGGGTAAATATAGTTTTGAAGGCTTATAGAGTAACTTTTTACTTGCAGATTATTTCATTAACATCACAAATATTTCATACTTCTGCAGATGATCAAAGATTTTTAATTTTTGCAAAATAAATACCAACCTTTAACGCTGACACAAGAAAGCGGAAGAGAAAGGAAGTTTATAGTTAAATTCGATTCATCGTCGCTAGATGGCTAGAGAAGGCAATACCGCTAAATTCAAAAATGCTTAAAAGACCCACAGTGTTTAAAAATTGAGCATATCATTGATTTAATTATTTATTAACTATACTTACATTAACTCATTGGCATATTTAGTAAAACTGATTTCTAAATAGGTAAAACAATTAACTCTTGAGGACAATTAATATACATTATGTTTGTCTAGTAATATACAGTGTAGGAAAGTACCGATGGTCTATCAGAAGTTACATGAGAGCGATAAAATAAGCCATAGAAATCCATGTGATAGACAAGGATAACTATAATGAAGGGGTCCAATAGTCAATGCCCATTTCGCCCTTCCACAAATAAGAAGTGGATCTTATTTGTGGAAGGGCGAAACGGGCGGTGACTAAGAGACGCCTTCATTATAGCCATCCTTGTCTATCACATGGATTTCTATGGCTTACTT
>NW_019420969.1:3480-5567 GCF_000390285.2 Anoplophora glabripennis
ATACAGTGTAGGAAAGTACCGATGGTCTATCAGAAGTTACGTGAGAGCGATAAAGTAAGCCATAGAAATCCATGTGATAGACAAGGATGGCTATAATGAAGGCGTCTAATAGTCAACGCCCATTTCGCCCTTCCACAAATAAGAAGTGGATCTTATTTGTGGAAGGGCGAAACGGGCGGTGACTAAGAGACGCCTTCATTATAGCCATTCTTCTCTATCGCATGGATATTTATGGCTTACTTTATCGCTCTCACATAACTTTAGATAGACCATCGGTACTTTCCTTCCCTGTATGTATAAAAATTTATACATATATTGTATCGTAGTGAATTAAAAAAATAGTTTTTATGTAACCATGTATATTTTCATACGGGAATAATATTCTGTAATGCAATATATAAATAACAAAATACATACAAACATATAAATAACTAAATAGTACATATAAAACTACTACCCATAGAATAAAATATTATTTGATTTAGCTATAATTAGACTTACGTCCTCATATTGTGTCTCCTTTAAAAAATGACATTCATACATCATATCATAATCATGTAAGAACGTGATTATTAAAATACAATGTTAATTGCACTGAATTGTCCAGTGGTGCAAAAAACAGTTTTCTAGATGTAACATCATCACAGAAGTATACAGAGTTATCGCTGTCGTCATCAGTAAACTTAAAAACTTTCTTTCATATATGCTGTAATAT
Source organism: Anoplophora glabripennis (assembly GCF_000390285.2). Taxonomy (NCBI): domain Eukaryota; kingdom Metazoa; phylum Arthropoda; class Insecta; order Coleoptera; family Cerambycidae; genus Anoplophora; species Anoplophora glabripennis. The sequence continues at coordinate 4,196 of NW_019420969.1, forward strand.
AATACAAGTTGGTTTTTCATAATAAAAAATGTGAAACAGAATAGAGAATCAGTGAATTAATAATAAAATCTATGAATACTGTAGGTATATAGGTACTTGAAGAAATTTACTTGAAGAATTATGATGCCATATTAAAGTTACGGAGTAAACTCCAATTATCTTGATGCAAAATCTCACTGGTTGTTTATTTAAAAATAATTATCTACTTTCTCATTGTAAAATTTTCTTGTCAAGTAAAAGTTTATGAAGATCGCCCTTTGGCTGATTCTTTAGGTATGGGATTGTTAGGTACAATGTAATTTATATTTTTTTTCGGTGCAGCAAGATAAAAAATTATTATAAATAATAAACATTTTTTTTATATTTTTTATGTTAAAAAATGTAGAAAGTTTCTTGCAAGTATTTTAACAGTAATTAAATTTTCCCTATCGCTTTGATGCCTATTCCATCAGCTTCTCCAGAAAGATATTTTACTTCTGCATGTTACCAAATATTATAAGCACCATAATCTATTAAAATAATTACAGAGTATTTGCTAAAGTCTAAGCCAAGAGTCTAAAGCCCCTGGTTTTCGGATATTATTTTCGTGTTGAAATTTAAAAAATATATTTAATTCGAATATCTCTTAAGATATTTGACTTAAAATAAGAAAAGTTGGCTTAATGATGTAATTAGTGAAAGGCAACTGAATTGGTATAGAAGTCTGATAACCAGTGGCGGAGATATTGGGAGCCAGTCATTCAAAATCCCAGAGTTTCAATGCCTCTGGGTAGTTTGGTATTTATTTTTATTTTTGAGTTACTATCTATTAATTTAACTTGTAAGTACTACACACGGTTGAATAAATATAAAGCATATTATATCTTATAGAACAATTCGCTTATCAAAAGGTGTAGGATTTTTTTTTATCAAAATACAATCTTAAATACTGCATGAGTATCAAAGTACAATGTCATAGAAATTTTGAATTTTTTGTTGTCTTAACTATTCAAATAATTAAACATTTTTATGGTATTACAATATTTTATGATTACATTTTATTTAAAATTGCGTTTCTAAAAAAAAATCTTATACATACACACTCTTTGTAATGAAATTTTAGGTTTATTTATACTTATTTATATTTTTATATAATCTTATTTTAACTAAAAAGAATAGGAATAATTTAAAAAATTCTCATTTTTAAATAAAATGGAAACAACATTCAGTAGTGTCATAATTCTGAGGTTCACAATCTCACAATATATCTCCCTCTTGGTTAAGAAATTCAAATAACAATTCAGTAAGCTTTTCATCAAGCAAATTCATTCAGAACCTTATATTTCGAAAATTAGTGGTTAGGCTCTTCATTCATTAAGGCTTTTTGGCCTAA
>NW_019420970.1:0-5522 GCF_000390285.2 Anoplophora glabripennis
TAAATTTTGAATATTACTACTCCACAATATGTCGGGTGTATCACATAAACTATTTCTTTTAGAGTTAGAGAAAATAATATTAATGGATCCCCACAAAAAAAAAGAAATATATTTTTTCTCACCTTACTATCAGGATTAATCCTATGGTCCTTTATATACAATTCAGTAAACAATTAGGCAATTTGAATTTCCTACTTTCATCGCTAGAGGGCGCATTTGGTATTACAAAAAACTACCAATATTTCCAAATATTGGAAAATATATTTTTGGAAATATACTTTTTATAATCGTTGTTCGGTTCCCTACAAATTTTGTTTCAACAATTTTGCCATGATCACGATAGGATGAAGAACAATATGTTGAAATTTTTAAAATGCAGTAATTTGAGTTTATCCGAATTTAACAAAATTTAGTTCATTTTAAAAGGATCTTTAATTTATAATAATTTTATTTTATTATACAAAATACAAAAATTAAGGTCTGTGCTTAACGATAGAAACTGTTTTCTAAAATAATGTCATACTCGGTCTGATTTCTCATTAAAGTTAAATGCTTTTTAAACTTTTATGCTCATGATAAACCATTAATTAAGAATACAGTGTGGAGATAAGGTGTCCATATCCCTCCCCACTTTAAAATTATTGCAGAAATAGTGAAGGAGTATCAGAGGATCTGCTCTAAATATAGTATTTAGAAATAAATAAATAGGTATTATGCATTTTTAGTAAGAATAAATCGATTCAAAGCTTTCCTAGTAAAACTCCTTACTATAATCCGCGGTCGAAATTATAAAGAGTGACTAAAACATAATATAAAAACACTATTACAATAATGAGTATAAAATATAAAATGATTTTTATACGGTTCAATATTATTTATCTTTGTGCCGCTCGCTACGCACATCGATAGAATCTATAATCGTCAAGAGACCGAGTTACACTGAACGTCGATCTATATTCCATCTCTGTCTTTTGCACTTGGTAGGGAATAGGGAAATGCTTTTTTAGTGGGTGTAAACGGACTTGATTTAACCCGTCCTGAGAAACGTCATAGCATAAGCGTAGACGAGGGGTCTAATTCCATGGCTATAATAAATTTATAAATTAAAAAAACACAATTGGGACGTTTTAAAATGCTGTAATAATTAAAATGGATCAAAGTGCCTGTTATAGCAAACCGTAAAAAATATTAGATGTTATGTTTTATTATCTTTTTTCAATATTTTCTATATCTTGTTGCCTTTTACGCAGACACGCCAATGGATTTTCGTTCCCGGCACGCTTCATCCCCCTTACTAGTCCAAAAGCTAGCGATTAATCACTCTTTATAATTTCGACCGTGGAATATAGGAAAACCTTTTAAATAAAAAATAAAATTATATTTTATAGCGTTTTAACATTCACTTCTACATTCATGTTATTTTTTTCTCTGTTTATTTGCACAGTTTACTATCCGTAAAAAATAATAAATTATAAAACAAGTCCCTACGCCAAAAGGAATAGTCATAGCTTGTTTTTAAGAAATTATTTATGCCTAACCAATAATTTCACTAGAAAAATTAAAAAATTAAATTAAAACTACTTTTAAATATTTAAAATATTTGAAGAAATTCTCACAGTCGTAGTTTTGAAAAGGAAAATAGGTTGAGATTTGTATCTGTGTATTTCGTTCTGCTTAGTTTAGTGAAGTTTTCGGTTTAACTAAACTATTTTCATAAAAACAATCCTTCGCAAACTATTTTCGCACAGATTTATTAAATTACTTTTTTTTACAATTAACAACATTACAGCGCTATCCAAAAAGTTTGCAGCATATGGCATGGTTGTCTTTGCATGTCGTCAAATCAAAATAGCGCCCATCGAACCTCATAAAACTTTTGTTATATACGAGGGGCAGACGAAAACTGCAAATCGGCCCAAGAGTAAAGTAACCTTATTTTCGATTTCCCTAGAGGACAATGTTATGCAGAAAAGTTATTTATCTCTAGAAGTTTAGCACGAATATAAAGTTTCAGTTCAATATGTTGAAAAAGCGATTTCTCACATTTTTGCAACTTTCCCTCGCACCATAAATCGAGCAAAAACATCCATCACTAAAGTCATGTTTTTTTAGTAGGTACACTTCTACGAGAAAAATATTGTAATTCCTGAAAACAAGTCGAATCACGAACTAATAAAGTCTTTATAAAAAATGGTGTAGAAAGAAAGAACAAATTTTGTGCAAACTTTACTTTATGTTCAAGAATAATATAAAAACTAAGTAAAATGGTGAACTATACACTTCTTAAATTAACAGTTACAGTTCATTCGTTCAAAAATATTAACCCTGGTTGCTATAAGGTGGAAATAATTTTAATTTTACAAAACAATACAAAAACAAATGTTAGGAATCGCTTTTTCAACATAATGAACTGAAACTATATATATTTGGACTAATCTTTTAGAAGGAAATATTTTTTCATTATAACATTTTCCCCTATAGGGTGGAAAATAAGGATACCTACTTTACTCTTGGTCCGATTTGCAGTTTTCGTCTGCCTCGTATATAACAAACGTTTTATTAGATTCGATAGGCTCTATTTTGATTTGACGACATGCAGAAACAATTGACAATTGAAGGAATTTATTAAATTTATACATAACATTTTTTCCCATATGGTGTAAACTGAAGAATCTTCTGAAAAAGGAAAATTTTAATTTTTCAGCGTTTTGCTGAAAATTGAAGGGTGATGGAGCAATTCTGACTCCGGATTCGTGTTCAGCGGGCGAAAATACATCGGAAATCATATGTCGCATGTACATTTCAAACAATTTTTTTTTGTGTTTGGTGGTGCAGGTAAATTTGGAACTTTTTCGAAACAAACAAACAAAACGTCTGAATCTGGTTCGGGCTAAGGCAATGCAGTATTGGAAGTCATGAAGGTTTGCAAAAATTGTAATAAAATTTCCAGGATCGTATTTAAAATAATGAAGTTGATGATGAATTTGGAGAGACGAATCGTTACATATAAAAATTGATTATGCCATTCGATAAAGGGCAAAAAGTTGTCACGAGAAAGTGTTCTTCTTGACGGATTTCCAAATTAATGAATAGTTTCCAAAATATAATGGCTCCCTAACCTTAACTGATCACGCTGTATAATACGCCATTAAAGCTAATCTAAACATTTTAGTTTCATCCTTTATTATAAAACAAAAAGATTTGAATTTTTTCGATAGCTCATATTACTTGAAGGATTCCACTTCTGCTAAATGGTAAATTCATAACGTGTATCATATTAGTGTCTACACAACGTCTGTACACTGTCGCTGCCGAGACAACCTTGTAATTCCACTATAGGTTTTGTGAGCTCTTACCGATTGATTACGTTAAAAAATAGTATCCGATAAAAATATTCATATAAATGTTATGATATCTCCCATACGTTTTGATATATCATAGATGAAACGAAAAACATCAATCGTCCTGGATATTTAACTTACCGTCAGATATCTTTACTTTCGCAATGAAAATAACAGTACCTGACAAATATAATAAAGTAATTGCTTCAAATAATTCTTCACAAATCAGATCATGTTTGGTACAAATATGGCACAAAGGTGAAAGTGAAAACCGTTAGCTGATATCGGTAGCTCCTCAATTTAGTTCGGAAATAAAAGAACAGTAAATAAAGATGGCTGAAGCGAAATATTCAATAGGTACCTATTTTTGCTTTGTTATGTAAACATCTGTATTTGAGTTTGTTATTGGAAATCCGATTCAGAAACTAAATATTTGGTAAAATTCTTTTCATGTTACAGGAATAAAGAGATTGTAAAATAGGACCAAACAAAATATATTTGTCAAGGCAAAGTCGCAGAAATGTATGTAGACATTGTTCCTTATATTTTCATAAAAATATGAAGATCGAGAGAATGGGTTTAAAACAGTTTTAGTAATGGATTTGAAAACAATTTTTGTGAACCTAAGAATACAATAATTTGGTAACAATACTGTCTTAAAGAACACCATCCATTTCAGTAAAAACATGAAACATTTATAAAATAAAATATAGGTCCAAAAACAAAAGAAGGGCTTCTTGCATTTGTTAAAATACTTATTTTACTGTATTTCTATTTATCATTTAAAGATACCCAAATGAAGAAAGTAAATTATTATTGTAACTTATTCGTTCCTAGAATATTGGATTTATAAAAACTGAATACTTCATCATAGTCTCACACGAAAACTTAATTCTTAAAATACTATAGCCCATAAAAATGGACTCGAATTCATCGCTAATGACACAACACGAGAACAAGATTGTTCTCTTTCTTGTCTCAGAAATTCCAATCGTTTTCACATAAATGGAATTTTATTTGAATGCCGCGTAACTTACATTTTTCAGGTCNTAAAATTTCCAGGATCGTATTTAAAATAATGAAGTTGATGATGAATTTGGAGAGACGAATCGTTACATATAAAAATTGATTATGCCATTCGATAAAGGGCAAAAAGTTGTCACGAGAAAGTGTTCTTCTTGACGGATTTCCAAATTAATGAATAGTTTCCAAAATATAATGGCTCCCTAACCTTAACTGATCACGCTGTATAATACGCCATTAAAGCTAATCTAAACATTTTAGTTTCATCCTTTATTATAAAACAAAAAGATTTGATTTTTTTCGATAGCTCATATTACTTGAAGGATTCCACTTCTGCTAAATGGTAAATTCATAACGTGTATCATATTAGTGTCTACACAACGTCTGTACACTGTCGCTGCCGAGACAACCTTGTAATTCCACTATAGGTTTTGTGAGCTCTTACCGATTGATTACGTTAAAAAATAGTATCCGATAAAAATATTCATATAAATGTTATGATATCTCCCATACGTTTTGATATATCATAGATGAAACGAAAAACATCAATCGTCCTGGATATTTAACTTACCGTCAGATATCTTTACTTTCGCAATGAAAATAACAGTACCTGACAAATATAATAAAGTAATTGCTTCAAATAATTCTTCACAAATCAGATCATGTTTGGTACAAATATGGCACAAAGGTGAAAGTGAAAACCGTTAGCTGATATCGGTAGCTCCTCAATTTAGTTCGGAAATAAAAGAACAGTAAATAAAGATGGCTGAAGCGAAATATTCAATAGGTACCTATTTTTGCTTTGTTATGTAAACATCTGTATTTGAGTTTGTTATTGGAAATCCGATTCAGAAACTAAATATTTGGTAAAATTCTTTTCATGTTACAGGAATAAAGAGATTGTAAAATAGGACCAAACAAAATATATTTGTCAAGACAAAGTCGCAGAAATGTATGTAAACATTGTTCCTTATATTTTCATAAAAATATGAAGATCGGAGAATGGGTTTAAAACAGTTTTTGTAATGGATTTGAAAACAATTTTTGTGAACCTAAGAATACAATAATTTGGTAACAATACTGTCTTAAAGAACACCATCCATTTCAGTAAAAACATGAAACATTTATAAAATAAAATATAGGTCCAAAAACAAAAGA
>NW_019420971.1:0-922 GCF_000390285.2 Anoplophora glabripennis
GGGCAGCAGGGTTTGATGGCAATTTTGACATACCTATTTTCTTCTTCTTCAAAATTATGCAATGGGATCGCTACTAGCTTCTTGTTCAATTGCCCCTTATGACGTCAGACTAGTTTTTAAGTAACGCAAAAATTCATTAAATGGTTTCTACCACTAATTTGTCATATTTTTAAAATTTGACTATTCAGGCAGGTTCTTCTATATAAAATCTTTGACTCAACAACAATTTGTATATGGTTTGTTTTTATAGTGGCCAACCCTATTGTTTATTTACGATTTTTTTGCATAAAATTCTCCTTTTAATTTTTTTAAATCAGCTATTTCACGGGAAATTCAATTCTCAAAATAATTTTTCCTATGATGTCGTATTCCACCCTTCGAGCGAGTTTCAGGATTTCAGAACACTCAGTATATTCCTAGACGCTGTCTTGTACCTACGGATATGCCTGAGACCGTCAAACAATCAAATTCGCCTACCTTTCCAATCCAAACCAAAAACCCGCCACGGTTGCAAAACTAATCGCCGTCGGCCGGGCAAATAAAAAAAGCCTCCACGGTATCAGTTCAGACATCGAACTCGATACCGTCCGAGAACAATTTCCGCGACTCTGCATCTCAGTGCGGACGTCGCGCGTCGCCCCATAACATGACATCGATCCTCCCGGCGATAGCGCCTCCGAAGTCTAATCTCACCGATGTTTCCAATATTCCCACATCGCGGCCGATCTCGCCTGGGTCTGCCATCCCGGCGCTCAGTATCCACTACAGCGACTCTCGCAACCTGCAGACGAACCCCGGCGCGCTTCAGGGCGATATTTTTAAACAACCATCTAAATTTTTACTAACCTTTCGAATTGGTCAAGGACGCTATCGTCAATACCTCGAAAAGTTATTGAGCGATCGAGCCAAAATTTAATGCAGC
>NW_019420971.1:2414-5563 GCF_000390285.2 Anoplophora glabripennis
CAAAATGGGAAAAAACTCCAAAATCCCCGATGCCGACATCAACTATCCGGAGAGGCCAGAGGGGAACGAGATCCGACGTCGACAGCGACGACGGGCGCTTTTTACTGGAAATTTTGGCGGACGATTCACGAGCGGTCCGCCAAAAGCATGGAGATAGTAGGAAAGCGATCGAACGTCTACTTCCGACATTTGCAGTTCATTAGTGGGAGTACATAGCGCAATTGAAGCGACACAGAGCAATATGTAACAATAAATATTCTATAGTAAATGTCTTTTATGTATCAATTAAGAGCACTTATTGTCTGTTAATTCTGTTCAACAAATCTTTTAATATATCTTCCACGGTTTTATTGTGAAAACCCTGGCATCAAACTCAAGAATTTTTGGAGCTCACAGGTTCGCTTCACGAGGCTCCCGTCAAGGCTGCCATACCTTGACGCGGCAATTTAAAGTGCACTACTCGCATCACGAGACATACCACTCGAGGTAGCCTAACCTGAGGTGAACACCCTGTTCGATACCCTCCTGCATCGAAAAGCGGTAAATTCTCCAGGCTCCTTTTAGAGATCTGCGATACCGTCCGAGACTGACCACCTCCGACAAAGATCCTGTGCGATAGCCTCCTGCATCGACACAGCGATACCCTAGGCTCCTCCAGAGACCTGCGTACCGCCCGAGATAGCCCAACCTGAGACGAAGATCCTGTTAGATAGCCCTCTGCATCGAAACAGCGATACATTTCAGGCTCCTTTAGAGACCTGCATACCGTCCGAGGCTGAGAACCTCCGACGAAAACCTTGACTCCGATTGTGCCGGCTCCATCGAGAGACCCGCACCCCGATACAGGGTACACACATAGGCTCCTACGATTCTCCTATCATTCAGACTCTATCGAGATCTGCAAATCCGAGGCAACTTTCCTCGTCAAACCCCTACTAGGCATTTTCTTAGCAACCTACGGGTTCAAAGCAATAGTACGCACGTCATTGAGGCGGCGTACTCAAAATTTAAAGAAGTATTCTTACTTCCCAGGGCTCCCTCGAGAGACCCACATTAAAAGTGGAGTCAGTGTTTCTACAAGACTTTCGGAGCAAAAGAGCTTGCTCCGACATTGTCGTACAGGGTAAGATTAATCCCGTGCTACGAGGATTGGTGCCCTCGAAGGTACAACAAATAAATCAGATCGTGATTCGATGATCAAGACTGAGCTGGACGAGACCTCGTTCCCCCCAAACGCTATCTCGGTGCTCCATGGAGAGTCTGATGAGCCGAAGGTGGTAGCGCGTAGTAGTACGCGGCACGGCGGCGCCACAGTGCCGTACAGGCTGAGTTACCACGAAGTGGGTCATCCACGAATACTCGGGACGAGGTTATACCTACGTACCAACTGGTTGGCGCCGGCGATACAGTACACACAGCATTTCTACGAAATGGTACCCAGCGGGAGTAATGCACATCTCGTTCGGGTGCCATGGCACGCGAAAACGCCTTAGCCGACTATGTCGTAGGTGACGTAGCCGGCTCTTTCCATCTAAGCAATTCTGGTACATCGCCCGTCCACTCTCATGATTTCCGAACATTTGATCACTGCCTAAGTGGTCCCTATTTAGAAAGTCTAACCCGACACGGCGCTCGACGTGGGGCTCGACCATCGTCGTTGAGATCTCCCCCACGAGCTCATGTCCTAGACACACGTCTGTAGGCCATATCCACCACAGACCACAGTCGTTTGAGAACCTAGTGCGATCTGGCGCCCAAAGTGACGATCCATTTGAACTCCTGTCGTCTCCACCGCGGACCCGGGTCGAGGAAACCAATAATTCTAATCCAAACGATCACAATCCACGACATGACGCTCGACGTGGGGCTCGAAGTTCTGCTTCGACGTCTTCGCGGCGAGTCCAGGTTGTCGAATCTTCCCATAATTCTCAAATATTAGGCACATCAGATCAAAGAATTCGACATGGCGCTCAACGTGGGGCTCGATTAGAACTCCCGATGTCTCCACCGAGGACCCATGAAGATCAAATACTACACAAAGATCAAAGAATACGACAATGAACTATTGCGAAATTTTGCTTCGTTTTTGAGCTACAATTAAAAAACTGAAAGGGGTGCATTTTCATCTCCAATTTCCACCCTCTAATTTAATAGCACTCCGCGTTTTTTTTCATCTAAAATGACCCTTTGAACGATTCATGCAATAAAATTGCTTGAAGGTCATAGTTCCTTTTAACCCTATTTTTTGGATATAATCAATAGCCTATTATACCCACAATTAAACACGGCATGTGACAGGAGTGTCATTTATTTAATGCCTTAACAAACATTTAGGTGGCCAACCTGGCTTTTAAAATCATTCACGTTGCAACGTGCTGTACAGAAAAAAAAGCGAGACTGGAAAAAATTTACAGCGACATTTCTAAACCGGACTACGGCAGAAAGTCGGTCGTCCCTATACCGTGTGGCTTATTTCATACTATAGTTAATTTGGTTCTCAAATTTTTTATTTATTTTTATCGGAGCAATTAATTTTTTTATGTGAAATCAATCAAATAATTGATAAATTCATTTGTTTTTCTTAAAATATCCATAAGTGGAATCATATTTTCAAAATGAGAGATTCGCACAAACCCCTATTGCAAGGAATGAAATGTTTAAAGATTATTTTAATTAATTAGATAATAATTATTTAATTTTAAGTAATAGTTCAATCAATTAATATTGATTTACGTCAACTGTATCTACCCCAGGTATCTGTGACTGCTGAACGGCTACTGTTTTCTAGGACACCCTATACTGTTTGACTCAAATAGAAAATTAAAAGTTAAGTACTACAAATTTTATTTTTTAATCATGTTTAGTAAACGGGACATGACCTAACAAATTTCTGGTATACTAATATTTCCTATATTTTTCAAATTAAGTGTTGTAAAAATACAAATGTCTGCCACATCTTATTATACAGGGTGTCCGCGTTTTTTGTAGCAGGACTTTCACAACTTGTACTAAAAGTCCTTTCAAAAAAAGTTCATGTAAACATATGTATATGTATAGATGCGTCGTTTTCGATTTACAGTGTTCAAGTTTAAAATGAGAATTGATTTTTTATTCGTAAAACGAAAACCCCTTTTTAGACTTTGTTGAAA
>NW_019420972.1:0-2825 GCF_000390285.2 Anoplophora glabripennis
GTGTGTGCACCCCCCTGCAACTAATTTTCGGAAAGGTTTGTAAAATCTAGCGTCACCGACGTCCCTGCTTGGATGTCAATTTTGTAACGCTCTTCTATTCCTTTTGACTGAACTCTAAACGGAAAAATCAGTTAATAATTTATTTACTATTTTTACACGTCACGGGCGTCCCTATTCGGGCGCCGATTTTCGTGACGCTCCTTCGACTAACGGAATGTACCGGCGACTGTGGTCGGCGGCCAGGGGAAATGAGTAACGTCACAGGGACGAACTCCGGTTGCTATACTCGGTTAGTCTCGGGCGCCAGTTTCCCTATATTTTACGTGGGGGAAACTCCACGTAACCCTTACCCTCGGTTTAGAGTAAAGTGCTCAGGTAGCTACAGTGAAGAAAGTAAATTCCAGGGGTCAGCTGTATTTCCTTTGGGTGAAAACGAAACTATTTGTGTATTTCTACAAAACGGAATCAGCGTTTTTGCTGGTTCGGAATTTTATCAGTTTACTTCAGTTTTGAAAGAAATACACCTATTAATTTTACTGGATTTATTCACAAGCAAAATCTTAAAACGTTGTACAAATACAAATCGTGTCAATTTTAATTTCTAACCAGTACGAAATAACTGGAAATATTTACAGGCTAACTAAACAATAACTATATACAATAGCGGTGTCAGAGACAAAACTAAATATTGTAGATTTTGTTTTTACAACTTTACTTATCACCTTATTAAACGGATTCAAAAGAAATATATGCTTCATGAACGGAATCAAAAATAAAACATTTGTTATTCAGCAATAGTAGTTTTAAGTAAACAGTTGATTTTAAACGGTACTGATAAGGAAATAAATATCAGTACATGTTTTTGTCGGTCCCCGCTGATTCTGAAAATAAAACAAAATTATACGGAATTATTTCGGATTAAATTACACTCAGGTCGGCGCCGGCGGTTAAATAACGGTAATATTACACTCAGGTCGGCGGTTAGATAACGGTAATGCGGTCTAGCAAGCAACGGAAAATTAATAAGCGGTAAGCGGTGGCAATAACCAGTGAAGAAAGCCCAGGCGGTGCAAAGCGGAAAAATCAGGTGACGATAGGATGGTACAACGGGATCCGGAGTCTCTCGCCTTGCAATTCGTACTATCCTTTAAGTTTTATACGTCCTGGTGACCGATGGTGTCGGACTCTCTGTATACAACGCTTCTCGGTCTGATGGGTATACACGTCGATCAGGGAGAACCGTACGTATACTATTTGGAACGACCCGAAGATTGGGTATACACGCCGAACCTCTAGGTCTTAGTTCGCATATCCCCTATTACTCGGCGTACATCCTGGTGCGGGACACCGGGCAACGCTGAAGTAAACACGAAGGCTCCGTACAGATTGGGTATATACGCCGAATCCTACGGTTGCTTTGTCGTGTGGGTTGAGAAGGACGGTGGAATTTGTGTGCGGGTTACCAAGAATATTTTTCTCGGGCCCACAGTAACTCCACACTTAAAGCATACAAATCTTTCCGGACTTGTACTCGGTCGGAACGGACAATAATAAAAGGATAATTCTTACTGGGTTCACTGGCTATTCTTGGCTGGATTCGGTGGAGATTACTTGCTGCTGATGAACTTCTGGATGGTATTGAGTTCTGGATAGAAACTGCCGGTTTCGGGGAATGTCAATGGCTTTTGTTGCCCCAATCCCCACCGGATTAACACAAGTCGTGGTGGGATCTTCACGTGACTAGCGACTTGTTAGAGTGGGGTAACGGCTGGTCGGACCCGCGAGCGGATATTTGATATATATACAGGGTGATTCATTAATAATCGGATAGAGCTTAAGGGCATGTTGCTGACCTCAGAATAGAGTGATTAAGCCAAATATGCCTTATCTGAATGTTGTTCCTTTTCGATCTACAGGATGTTAAAGTTGAAAAAATATTTTCGATTTTTTTAAATATATTGAGCATCTTTGAACGGATTGTTTTGAAAGTTTGTACACCTATGTTTTCTGAGGTGGTAATTACGTTCAATTCTAAATAAAAAAGATATACCTGTTAAAAATCGATAAACATAACCGTTATCGAAATAAGAACGATTTACTATTTCTTTACAAAATTATTTGTTTGAACGTACGCCTTTAAATACGATGACTTAAATGAAGTAGGCCGCTGTCAATGAAATGTCATGTATTATTTATGTCGATTCTAAGCAACTTATAAATACTAAACAGTTTAGTTCTTCTTCGTTTGTGATTTTTTTCATTAGAATGCCGCGTCATAATTATTATTCGTTTGTTGAAAATGCCCAAGAAAATTATTGTGGTAGTCATGCAGCAGCGAGGTATTTGGAGTTATATCCAAATAACAAACAACCTAACCACAAGCTTTTCAAGACGTTGTACGACAGATTAGGAGAAACGGGATCATTTCGCCCTAAACGAGACGTTGGAAGGCCTAAGTATTAGCGGCGTAGCAAGAAGAGGATGTTTTAGTGCGAATTGCCGAAAACACGCAAACAGGCACACTCCGATCGTTCTTATTTCGAAAACGGTTAAGTTTATCGATTTTTAATAGGTATATCTTTTTTATTTAAAATTGAACGTAGTTTAATAATTTCTTATTGGAAATTCAGATTTTTGAAGGACAAAAAAGTTTGACATATGTTTACTCCGACGGAACACTACAACTAGCGCATCCTAGATGTGATTGCAAAATAGTTACCATTTCCGTAATTACCACCTCAGAAAACATAGGTGTACAAACTTTCAAGACAATCCGTTCAAAGATGCTCAAGATATTTAAAAAAAATCGAAAATATTTTAAGCAT
>NW_019420972.1:3791-5577 GCF_000390285.2 Anoplophora glabripennis
TTCTATTAATGGAACTAATTGAAGCTAATATCATGTGGTGGTTTTCTTTTAATTCATTACACCTGTCTTCTATTCGCTGCATTAGTTGTGGTCTAGTATCTATTGGAGTAGAGTAAACTTTTCAAGTAGGTCACCCCAATCATAGAAGTCCAGGGAGTTTAGATCTGGCGGTCTGGCTGGCCAAGACACTGGACCCTCGGCACCATTATGGTTGACATTGGCATTTGGTCTTCTACCTATCCATCATCTCATATAATTTTCATTAAGCCATTCTTGTATTATTCTCCTAAAATGCACAGGAGCACCATCCATTTGTATCCAGCTAGAAGAACGGTGAACTTTAGGGAAAAAATTCAAGTTACCTTTTTTACGTATTTTGTGCATTAGAATATAAATTCGTACAACAGCTTGTAAAAAATACAGTGGCGTAGGTTTTTTTTGTAAAAAAGTGGTGATCCTGTCCAGTTGTACACCACTGGTTGGATCTTTAGAGCTCATATTTTAGGGAATACAAGGCCTACTATCATACATTATCTGTACTAAATTATATTGAAATCGGTTGATGGATTCCGGAGATATAAACAAAAAATCTATTTTTTTAAACAACTTCAACACAGAAATATTCCAAAAATCCTTAACGTAATAAATGAAAATAAAACAGGTTCATTACAAATGTTTTACATGTACTCAGAGACAATGGTTATATTTTTAGTTTTTGATCTCTCAATCTCGAAAACGATATACTGACATGTATTAAGGTATTAATTTGTAAAATGGTGTAAATAAATAATAAAAAAATAATATACACGATGATAAACAAAATAGAAAAAATTATAGTAATAGCCAAAACTGTCTGCCACTTTAGAAGTTGGGAAAAAAGTGATGCTTGTCGTTCTTTGAGAGGTTCTCTTTTCGTGACTGCATCCTCTTCTCTTGGTACGTCGGGCGCTGCTTCTTCGATTTGGAAGTGGACTGAAACTGATCCTCCTTTCCACCTTGTTTTTTTGTCTAAAATTTGAATTTGTTTCTTCTAAGGTCGATAGGTACCTGCTTAGTTCACATGAAAAACTTTACAACCANTTTTGATTTATTTACCAACCTTCCACAACGGATAACCTCAAGATTGCCATGGAACTTATGCGTTTATGTGCTTTTCACTATTAAATTTATTAAGCAAAAACTAGAAGAGATAGGTATAGGGAACCCTGATATCATTCGAAAGAGAATCAAATAGTGTATCAGAATATAGAAAAACATACAGGGTGTTCCATTGAAAAAACCTACTTATGAAGGTTTGAAGTTAACTAAACTCGGCATTAAATTTCTAGCACCCTGTATGCAATTAAGCCTCTTTCAAAGTATGGATGGAAAGCTTAGGGGTCTAGTTATCTCCGTTATAAATATTGTTGCTTTATCTTTCTTACTATAAAATCTACATGGTTTGAAGCTAGTCACTGTTTCTCTCCATTTTTTTTTAAATTAAATATCTCGAAAACGGTTAATTTTAGGAATAGAGAAACTTCATAAAGTCCACCTAAAATAACACGTAGAATCCAAAGTTGCAATAATATATAGGGTGTTCTATTTAAAATAAGCAAGTTGATGGCGACTTCCGGTGTAACCGAAAGTGGTACGTGGACGCCATTATTTTAGTTGAGAAAGGCATGCCCGAAAACCCGGTATCCCAAATTTTCAAAATTCAAATCGAAATAGTCTCTGAAATAATTTTAATGGGCCGTCACCGTGAGACACCCTGTATGTTAGGTATATTTAATGTAGTAAAACA
>NW_019420973.1:0-5567 GCF_000390285.2 Anoplophora glabripennis
CATTATTACTGTTTTATTACTTTTATCAGGTTTGAGGATAGTAATTTGTGGATTTTCTTTGATAAAATGACGAGTTTTATTAATGTTTTTTAAAACTCTTTTATGTGTATTATTTAATTTTGTTCTATTATGTCTTTTGTGATTTTTATAGTTGGTAACTGCATTAACAACATTGGCTCTAATTGTGTTTATAACAACATCTATTTTATTTTGAATAGCTGTCTCTACAGATGCAATGTAATCATCAATAGGTAAGTCATTCTCATAGGTTATAGGTAAAGCAAAATTTGGACCATATGCTAATGTTTCTTGTATTTCTTGAGGTATAACAGTATCAGATAAATTTTGAAACCAATTAGAGATAATTTTACTATTATTANGGTTATAGGTAAAGCAAAATTTGGACCATATGCTAATGTTTCTTGTATTTCTTGAGGTATAACAGTATCAGATAAATTTTGAAACCAATTAGAGATAATTTTACTATTCTTATAAAAATCAACATTTTTTTGCCTATTATGATTATTACCGGCATTTACTAACCTGTTAAATTTTCTAACATTTTTTGTTTTAATTTTTTCAAAAAGAAGTATTGTATTTATTATTTTCAAAATCTAAAAAATTGTTAATTACATTATTAGGCAAAAAGATTTAACTTTTGTAATTAAATTTTCTAAAATACGACTATGATGATGGATGCATTTTGTAGTTTCACTTAGTAATATATTTAAAAGCTTATTTTGGAAAACATTAACACAATTATTTAATTGGTTGTTTAAGTACGTACCTGTTACAGTTATATGAGTAATGTTAAAATAAAAATTGGATGTGTTTGTGTTTTTGCAATGTAGTAAAAAAGTTCTTCTATTCTTCTGTTTGGTTAAAATAAAGGGTCTCACCGGGTTTCCACGTGAAATCTACACTGACGTATTTTTTAACAATGGTGTCTTCAGTGTGTTGCTTGTTGATAGAAATAACTTTTGACCAATTATCAGAGCTCTATCTTTGCTCATTTTTAAAATAATGGGGTTGCAACCCTTAACTTCAAAATCATTTTTCTATAAAACTATGATATATATTTGAATAAGTCCAACGGCATATGAAAGCTACTGATAGGAATTATATTACATATTTTTTTCATAGTTTTTCAACTATATAAACAGTGAGAAAAAAAAATGAAAAAACGAAGGGTGATTTTTTGTGGCTATTTCTCGAGATACACTAACCAAAAAAATCACATATAATCAGTGAGTCTCAAGCTACAATGCATAGCAGTTACATAGATCTGCGATGGGTGGATCAATCATTTTATGTTGTTAGGTACAGTATTGTGAACTGATACTTGTTAGAACTTTAGAATATACCACGACAGTGATGTGTGAGATCTTTGTGAAGTTGCAATATTTGTGTAAGTTTTAACTGACGTATTACACTTACAGATGTTATATAAAAAGATATCGGTATCCGATTTTGTCATAATTAGTCTGAAAATTAAATCTTTATAATATGCCTGTAGACTCACAATGGTACGAATATTGTATCCCAATGTCACCTTGGAACAAATGGAACAAAATCAATTGCGCGTGTGCAAGCTAACAGCTGATCCAGTCAAGCAGAGGTTAAGTTCTACATTGTTCATGGGTGAATGATTCGTTTCTATATTTTAAAAATAATTATAAATAAATATTAAATATGTGACCGAAGATTTTATTGTATGTTGAAAATTAAAAAAATCATTATTGTGAAGACTGGTTAAAATATTCGACATTACATATATGTACTTTTCACATCAATTGAAGCTATAATATGGCTAGAGAGTATAATATTCGGTTGGATATAATTTTGCATATTTTGTTAAAGCTTTTATATTATTGTAAAATGGAAGACAATAGCGGTATACAAAATAAATGTATTAACTTTAATCGAAATAAAAAAAATTGTTGGATTTTCCAACATTATATCCAACTGAATATTATACTCTCTAGCCTTATTATAGCTTCAATTGATGTGAAAAGTACATATATGTAATGCCGAATATTTTAACCAATCTTCACAATGATTTTTGTAATTTTCAACATACAATAAAATCTTCGGTCACATATTTAATATTTATTTATAATTATTTTTAAAATATAGAAACGAATCATTCACCCATGAACAATGTAGAACTTAATCTCTGCTTGTCTGGATCAGCTGTAAGCTTGCGCACGCGCAATTGATTTTGTTCCATTTGTTCCAAGGTGACATTGGGATACAATATTCGTACCATTGTGAGTCTACAAGCATACTATAAAGATTTAATTTTCAGACTAATTATGACAAAATCGGATACCGATATCTTTTTATATAACATTTGCAAGTGTAATACGTCAGTTAAACTTTACACAAATATTGCAACTTCACAAAGATCTCACACATCACTGTCGTGGTATATTCTAAAGTTCTAACAAGTATCAGTTAACAATACTGTACCTAGAAACATAAAATGATTAGTCGTCAGTGCCGCGAAAAACAACTTCTCCGAGGGCTATTTGCCCCTACCGGCATTGAATTACATTCGCGACACCCAGTACAACAGCTAGGATCGTTCATCAGCTGGTCCCACCAGGCACAGACCGGTTTCGGACTTATTAGTCCTCATCAGTGTGTCATAGGTAGGACAACCGATGAACGATCCAGCTGCTAAAAGTCGTAAACTCCCGACAAGAGGTACGCGAAGCACAAAGGCTCCATATATCGCGCTGACTTCCACTATGCCATTCAAATGGCTACTACGGTGGAAGCGACCTGCTAAAATTTGCCAGGTACTTTATTGCACGAATGTCGCCTATAGAGGGCGAAACACAATGTAAGTCGTCAGTGCCGCGAAAAACAACTACTCCGAGGGCTATTTGCCCCTACCGGCATTGAATTACATTCGCGACACCCGCGTTGTTTTTCGATTATGATTATTACCGGCATTTACTAACCTGTTAAATTTTCTAACATTTTTTGTTTTAACTTTTTCAAAAAGATTATTGTATTTATCCTCAGGACCATAAGTTTGCTGAATTTCTTGAAAAAACATCTTGGTAACGATGTTGATGCAGCCTAACTGTTCACCATAAGAGAAGTGAAATGGACTGTATCTTCTGTTTTTTATTATAATATAGGGGAAATTATGCTCAATGTGAAGTTTCAATCTTTTTATTTTGTTGTCAAGTACATCTCTTTTCTTTTTCCTAAATTCAATTCAGAGCTATCTTCCTTTTTTATAAAAACACTGTACTGTTACTTAGATACCTCAACAATGCATTTTTTATAGAACCACAACATACACCCCCGCGTTGAAGTTTTATCTTCAAAAAACTAACAATTTTATTTAATCATTAATCATTATATGGAAAGAGGCAAATTGTAGAAATTGATCTTGTAAAAATTCCTTCTTTTGTTTTTAATTTTATTAATCTCATTCTATTATCAGCACTGGGAATCACTTCAATAATTCTTGCACGTGGCCAATTTAAAGGTGGAATATTGTCTTCCTTTAATAAAACTAAATTGTTGACTTTTAAATTTTTTGAAGGTATGAGCCATTTAGGTCTATTTTGTAAGCGATTAAGATATACCCTAGACCATCTTTTCCAAAAAATTTGTTGAATGTGAGCACATTGTTGCCAAAAAGAAAGTCTATTTTCTGGAATATTTGTTAAGTCTTTTCCTGGAAAAGCAGTAAGACCTATAAGAAAATGTCCGGAAGTTAAACAATCTAAATCTGAGGGATCATTAGATATAGCACACAACGGTCTAGAATTTAATATAGCTTCCACTTGTGCTAATACAGTACTGAATTATTCAAATGTAAATTTAACATTACCTACTATGCGATATAAGTGATATTTTGCACTTTTAATTGCGGATTCCCAGAGACCACCCCAATGAGGACTTCGAGGTGGAATAAATTTCCATGTTATTTCATTTGTGCTTAAAAATTCTTGAATTGCGTTTATTGTTTGTTTATTTTTAAAAAATTCAAATAATTCTCTTAATTGATTTCTAGATCCGAGAAAATTCATAGCATTGTCACTGTATATTATTGTCGGTCTCCCTCTTCGAGAAATAAACCGTTTAAGAGTTAACAAAAATGATTCAGTAGAAAGACTTGATACTAATTCAATATGAACTGCCTTTGTAACCATGCACACAAAAATTACAATGTAACATATCATAACTGGCGCCTTACGTAATCTTGAAGATTTTATAAAAAATGGGCCACAATAATCTACTCCTATTCTTTGGAATGGTCGCGCTATGGAAACTCTATCTTTTGGTAAATTTGCCATAATTTGTTGACAAGATCGAATCCTAAATCTAAAACATGAAATGCAATTTTTTATAATTCGCTTTATTTGTCTTAATGCATCAAGGGACCAAAATGTGAGTCTAATACTAGAAAGCACAGTTTGTGGACCTGCGTGACCTAATCTCAAATGTTCTCTTTTTAGCAATAGTGCGACTACATAATCTTTTGATGGCAATAAAATCGGGTATTTTTGTGTATCTATAAGGTATTTCTGCATGAGCTAAACGTCCACCAACACGTAGAATCTTAGATTTATCTAAAAATGGATTTAATGAAATAATACTTTTATTAGATATTGTCTTGTTAGACTGAAGATCTGAAATTTCATTTGGAAAATATTTATCTTGCAGAATTTTCACAATCACAAAAAGCGAATTATCTAATTCTTCTAGTGTAAGACAATCAAATATTTTTTCTGAATTCAGTTTTGAGTTATTAATAAATCTTAAAACATAGGCAATTGTTCTTTGTAAACGAATAAATGAAGAGAACCTGTTAAATATGTCATTCTAATATTCATAAGCCAAATTTCGATTGATTGTTAAAAATGCTTTTCTTTCTTCAGGAGGATTTTCTAATGTGCAAATAAAATGAAAATCATGTAAATTTAAATTGATTTGATGCAAAAACTTTGGACCATGCCACCATATATCTGATTTTATGAGTTCACTGGGTGTTATTCCACGATATAAACAATCTGCAGGGTTATCAAGAGATTTTATGTGACGCCACCGGTGATTTGTCGTAAGATTTTGTATATTTGAGACTATTACTTATAAAAGTAGACCAACGTGAGGCATGTGAATTTATCCAGTGTAAGGAAATTTGTGAATCTGTCCATAAATTTACCGATTCAAACTTTAACCTAGGAGGGTAAATTGACAATATTTGTTGTGTTAATTTTGCAAGGAGTACCATGGCGCATAATTCAAGCCTTGGCAGAGATATTGTTTTAATTGGTGCTATTCTTGATTTTGAAGAAATTAAGTTGCAAGAAATTGTATTATTTATGTAAACTACCTTTAAATATATACAAGCTCCATAAGCTTTGATGCTAGCATCTGCAAATCCATGCAATTCAATAGTAAGAATGTCATAATTACTAAATAAATATCGAGGAACTCTGAAATTATTTAAATCTGACATATTTGTTATAAATTTTCGCCAATGAATGAGTGTTTGTGGATCTAATTGTTCATCCCAATTTATTTTGCTTATCCAAATC
>NW_019420974.1:0-4374 GCF_000390285.2 Anoplophora glabripennis
CTTGTTTCAAATCGTTATCTTTAACGGTTTCTGAGAAAATCGCTCTTGAATTAATCCCACTTTGGTCAATTTCATAGTAATTTAAACACAAAAAATTTTTTAGTACTTTAACTTGTTATGTCATTGAACCACCTTCTTTCATTGTAGAGCAAGATATACCGGGTGTTCTCCACGGACCGATCTTGAGTCCACTGTTATTTCTTATTTCTATTAACAACATTGTCGACAATTTCACAGTACCTCATCTTTTATATGCCAATGACATGAAGATATACTTAAAAATAAGAAATTTACAGGCGGATCACGCTGTTTTTAACTAACGTTTACTTGGTCACTTCTTGGTCGAATCCATTAAAAAAAAAAATCAGCGTATAAAGGAAGACTTCTACTTGTCAACGGGACAAAGTTCATTACAAAATATTAAATACAACAGCCAAAATACCGTATATAGAAAAAGAATTATCTCGGCTCTTATTGGTCGGATCGTGACGCTTTTTTTTCTTAATTCGTGTTTTTTAATCACTACTTAATACTTTAAAATTTATATATTAAAAAATTGCCGAGATAAGGACCCTAGTTTCCGTTTTGTTTTTGTTTTTTTTTTGTTAATAACTTTTATATTTTGCAACTTAAAAATCTGTAATTTACACAGAGGGCAGATAATGTAATTGCCTTTCAATCCTTTTTTACCAAATTTCGATAACTTGACATGGGCAGAAGATATACGCGCTCGCGTTTTCGACTTTATAATTTTGCAATAGGCCGCAATTTTGAAATTGGGGGTCCGGATTGCACCCCAACAGTTAACTTTTCCTGTAGTTTTATCCAATTTCAGTCAAATTAATTCGTTCTTTTTATTTAATGCTGAAAATGTTGTAAATTTTTTTCACTGCTAATTTTGTAATGTAAAAAAAATTCGCGAGCTTTCGCAAAAGTCTGTTCTTGTAGCAAATTTCATCAGAAACAAAATCGATAAGTATACCTCATGTCGATTAAAGGCTTATTTTCGGAGATATAAGCGAAACACTGAAAAAAAGAGCAATTATTTTTTTTGTTATAAACAATATGACGCTCGACCTCTACAAATGCACAAATTTAGGCTTTTATTCTTTACTTTTAAACTCATAAAATTCGACGAGGGCCCGATTTTTGAAACAGGCATGTGTTTGGTATAATTCGCCCGGATTATTATTAAAGAATTATTTTGATGTCCTCTTTGGTGTTCTGTTTGTGAAATATTGTTTGCGATCTACTCTGTGATTTCTTGTGTTTATATTATATTTATTGTTAACTTTCCTCTGTAATTTTCCCTGCTCTGTAAGTGGGTTCATCCCGTTGAGTAGATTGTAGATAATAAATAAATATACAAATAAGTAAATAAATAAATAATTTCCAATGTTAGATTATTTAGTAGTAAATTTTTTTTTCATTTCTTACGATAATGAGACATATTCGAAAAGTATCGTGCTGTAAAGAATGATTTTTTACACTTTATATCTTATTTAACTATTTTGATTTATACTGCGATGCAATAACAGTAGCTTTGCTTTTTGTTATTTATTATATGAATTGCTATGATGTTAACTTTATTTGAGTAAATATATATTTTTTAAATAATAGACCATCAAATTATTAAGATTTTGTGTTCGAAGTGGTGTGTAGAGAGAGAAAATTGAAGTCGACCTCAAAGGAAAGGCTAAGGTAAATATTAATCTTATACGAAATTATGTTTGTAATACAGATTGTTTTCTTGCCTTAAAATGTATAAAATACATATAAAAGCATAAGGTTGAAACAAAAAGCAAAATTTATTTCAGTTATAATAAAAAACTGGGAGGAGCATAAAAAGTTTTTTTAAAAACATACGATTATATGGGAATCTAAAAAAGCTAACTTTTAGTTAAAGCTGTAGTTTTATTTATTTTCATAGAAGTCATGTGATAAATTGTACATTGTGTGTAGGAATATTCCTTCATATTTTAAGTGAGATACTAGAAGCATAAATCTATATGACATTTATCATTAATTTTCCACAAATGACAAATCCTGAGAACTAGTTCAACCAATAAAAATTGTTAAAATGCACTTATAACAACCCTTACTTTGAATTTGTTTTCCTGCCAGTAGCAGAGAATATAAATCAGGTACCATTTGCATTAATAAAAAATTATCAGGGATGAGAAATATGCTTCCACTTGTCTGATTAACGTTTATGTGTGTATATTTTTATAAACAAATTATATTGGTTATACAGCGTGGCCCCGAATGGAATACCGCCCTCTTGTAAACTTTTATATTATTGATTTTTCGAGAAAAATCTTAGGAAGCCACGGCCAGTAAACAAATATGTAATAAAACTTATAGGGCGTCCAAAAAATTTCTAAATGTGAAATTTCCCCTAAGCAAAGTGCCTTTAATTTTTGTTTTCGTTAAAAACTATATTTAATAAAGTTGGTCGAGAACACAAAAAATGCTTAAATACGAGGTTTTGTCAGAAAAGAACAATCACATTTTGCAAATAAAAAAGACGCTGCAATTTTTAACTATCTTACATACCATATAATTATCATGGATTACCTTATCAATGTCAAAGTCAACATAATTATTTTTATTAAACAATTTTTATTAATAATACTGGGAACAACGAATTTATCTTGTGAAATGTTATGGAATCGGTAATGTTTCATATCGAAATGCAACACAAATTTTTAATGAAAAGCATCTAAATGTAACTGTAATTCGCAGAGCAGTTCTCATGCGCATGCTAATTATAAAATTCGATACCGAAAATTCGAAAATTCGTGTAAAGAAGATTAAAAATATTAAAAAAAAATGATTACAATGCTGCTAGATAATCAAAATTTTCGATTGATAACTAATAATCAAAAATTTAAAAAAGTAAATGTCTGGTGTGGCAGAATATATCATCAAATCAATGGTCCTTAATTTTTGGAAGAAAATCTTAATCAAAATTCGTGTTTGGAAATTCTCAATAATTTTGTTTTGTCAGAACTAGATATACGTAAAATAAATTTTTGCTTTTTATAAAGTTATTTTTAAATATTGTATAACCTAATTTAAAAGAAGTTATAAACATTCTTATTAATCTGTGCCGATTTTTTACATTGTTGCTTCAAATTTTCATGCTACCTGATAATTTTGTATTTTGTGTAGATACAGGGTACTTATAAATTTGAGAACAAATTTTTAAGCGTAGGCAGAATGCATTATAATGAACATTTTACTTAAATATGGCTGGTATAATTCACAACTAATCAGGGCTTATAGTCCGTAGACTATTTGTTTCCCATCAATTATAAAATTTGCCTATTACTTCATTTGGAAGGATTTTTAGAAGAAAATTTGGAATTTATTTCAATTAGCCCAATATACTTAAAAGTAAAAACACTAGCTAATAATACTAATCAGACTAATAAAATATCCAGCATTGGCAATATTTTGCATAATTAGAGTTGAAAGAATAAAAATAGATTCAATAATTATGCGAACATTTCTGGAAAATTTCACAACCAGCGCCTTCGCCATAACTTTGAAAATCCTGAAAGATGGGCACTAAATTATAATTTATCACTTTATTTTATGCATCCTTGTTATATTTTACGTCATCGAACCTGAGGGAAAATATATCCATTGCCTGTGATACCTCGGATTCCGATGAATGCGCAGATTGAAAATATATTGAAAAATTTAAGTGGCGTGAATAAAGAGCAGAGGAAACATAATTTGTCACCGGAATAAAATCGCACTTGGACGGATTGTTCCCAATCTGGAATCCGCCTCTTTATAATCAGCTCGTTTGCATAATACACGGATAAAAATAATGTCTTAAATCAAGAATATATTAGCATACGTCACATAGGTATTTCTTCAATCCACCGACATCTCGTTAGCGTTTTTCAAATGGATGCAAATTACCGGACAAAAATGTGATTTTTCAAACATTCTCAGGACTTCTATTCTATTAGTTTATGATGTAAAATCCACCACATATATTTTGTCAAACATTTAGTTACATCCTATATAATAGTACCACTTTTTTTCCACGAATATAAATGACTTTTGTTCATATTTCCTTTTTTACTTCAACAAATTTAAATATTTTAGTTTGTAAAGGAGATAAGTGAAACCCATATGCTTTGCGGTGCGTAGTGCTTTTACTTTTATGGTAATGATGAAATCTTTCACTTCCGTGGACTTCGCTCATGCATATGTTTGTTTGTGACAAGGGCAATACCTCTGGAATATGGATAAGGTACTTTTATTTCTACCACACTCTTGCTGCCTGAGTATCAAGAAAAAAATATGATATTCACTTGTATATATATATATATATATATATAAGATTGTAGATAA
>NW_019420974.1:5214-5558 GCF_000390285.2 Anoplophora glabripennis
TAGCAGTAACAGTAGCAGTAGGTATTATATAAAATGATTGGAGAGAACTGAAAAAAAATAAAACAGTAACTAAAACTGGATGACAAGGTTACAAGTCTGTAATAACTTCTCACCTTGGAAAATATCGGAATTAAAAAAAAGAAACAAAAAAAATGAGACACGTCGATTTTCTTTTCGCCCCTGCTAAAGTGTAGCTTGCAAGACACCAAAACTTACGCCACCATGTGTCCCTCTTAAAAAGAAAATTCCGATATTTTCTAGGTGCGAAGTTTCAACTGAAACACCCTGTATAATCTTTCTTACCAGTCTCTTAAAATTTACGGTTATGGTAAAAAAATATATCC
>NW_019420975.1:0-5013 GCF_000390285.2 Anoplophora glabripennis
GCGCAATATCTCCGATGTCCGAGGTCTGTAGGTTCGCAGTGTGTACAACTGTACTCGATTATTAGCGCTGTTGCCACATCTACATAGTGTTTATGCGTTCATATTTAAAACTACTTAAATATGATATTTTTATGTTGTTAATTTTCAGTATGTATGTTATGTGCATATTGAGTAGATTTCTTTGCTATATTTATAGATAATGTTTATCGCAAATAATTTCAATAGAATTTAATTTTTTCAAGTTGGTAGCGGGTTTTAGTCCCATAAGAAAAGCATAGAACCCCCCCTGCGATCCTCATTTCCCTCGGACCCCGATATACCTCATTAAGGAAACATTTTTCAAGCAAAAATAAGTAAAAAAAATGGTAGCTGTCACTTGTCAGTAAATTGAATACAGTAGAGGAAAAACTCTAAAAATATAGCTTTTACCAAGAATTATCCAAATTTAATGAAATCGATTCTCAACTCTCAACTTCAAGAGTATAATAAATCTAGGTGAGCTGAAATAAAATCATTTATACAGGGTGTTAATTAAGTATGCACAATAAACAGTTCATGTAAACATTGGTCCGCAGATGCTTCGTTTTCAAGATACAGGGTGTTAAACTATTGTAAAAAATTGCTATTTCGTAAATATCTTAAACACCCTTTACCCATTTTTGTTGTAATTTGGCAGTGTTATTTGTAATGTTAAGTGGCTAATTTAACCCTAACTTGATTAGATTTGTTAAGTCCAGTGGCGTCCCGAGCGGTACCTTAACGAATATGTTTCTTGTGTAGTCCAGGGATATGCAATTAAGTGGATTTTATTTTTTTCTCCAAAAATTAATCAAGATACGAAAAACATTCAGGAGACAAAAAAGTTGTATTTTTAGTTGCTTAATTAAAAAAATATATATAAAAATTACTAAAAGTCAGTGGCGTACATTTTTTTTTGTCAAAAATTAACACCCTGTATAACTCTCGACGTTATTTTTGCAAATTCTACTAAATCCGATGCCCATCATTTATTTACGGGAAAAGAATATTGATTGCTTTAGCTTTTTAAAAATTTATTTATCATAGATTAACACAGCTGTCTGGTGAAAATTGAAGTGGCCATATTTTTATAAAGAAGCATGCTACTCATATCATGATTTCTAGACTTACAAAAATAATAAATAATTGAAATAGGGGCAGCATCTAGGATCTCGAAAAGTTCGCAAAAATATATATATTTATTATAATGAACTGACATAATTTACGCGTTTTTTTTTTTAATTTTTCAGTAAATTAAATTAGTTGTATCTATACAAACATCCCATTTTTGATAACTTTAACAAATATGAAAATTTTGCAAAACAAATAAGCTTCTAATTGTATTTATGTATTTGTCGATAATGAAAAAAAAAATATGCTTGTATATTACGCACATATTCGTGCAACTTGCAACCCTTTTCAGGGTCCAAGGGTATGCTGCCTCTATTTTTACTTATTTGTATCGTTTTGGACCGAAACCTTTAAATTTTTTATGAGAATAGATATCCTCTTCTAAGAAACCGTATTGGTCCCATGGATCTTTATAAAAATATGGCCCTTTCAATTTTCACCATCCCGTTTTGTCGCTGGGTCAACAAAATAACAACAAATTATATCGTAATTGTTTTGCCGATTTGGATTCTGCATATTTTTTTCCACCTACTTGTTAAAATTCCTGCAAAACAATTTGTGGGATACGGCAACAAATTAGCAGAGTTAGATATAATTATGTAGTAGGTATTAACTTTTATTCATCCAGTTTAACAAACGCTTAAGTCGATAAAATTGAATCGCCACACTTAGAAAAATGTCATTCACAGGGAATTAGAGATATTATGAAAAATACATTGTCAATAGATCATCTTCAGGTTATTGCTTAAAAGTGATAACATTTTTTTCGCGGACTATTGTACGTACCTCTCAACTGGCGCCTGCCGAAGGTGTTACCCAGTACCCAGCGTGGCGGAGGGACTATCTAAAAAAAGTGTCAGTGGTAATGGTGCACGATGCCTAGTGGAGGAGGTGCGGCGCCATCTCCGAGGGAAAATGTTTCGAGGCAGGCCCAGGGTGCGCGACGGCAGACCCGTCAACTTCACGGACTGGCAGAAGCAGGGAGAGATGCTCTCCAAATGGAATAATGGTAAATGTCTTGCTTCTCTCACCTTAGCACAGGTTGATAGTCGTCGTCGTCGCGGACGTTGTCTTTAGTCGCCGCGTGACTTTTCCGCTTGAGCGCTGTGCGTGCTAGTTGAATGAAAGGCCCGGTGAGGGATATCCGACGAGGATTGAGGTATTTTAGTAGTGTAGTTTGTTCTCCTTACACGCATGTCGAAAGCTCGAGATGTAGGGATGTTATGGGGTTTATCAAACTATCGAGATTATTGTTACAATGACAGTTATAAATATTTTTCTGTCAAAAGTAGAATATTTTGTGTTGAAACAGATAGACAGTTTCAGAGTAAAGCTCCGTGATTTAAGCTGGGGAAAAAAAAATGTTTTTCTACTCGTTTATGCGAAAGAATGAAAGTAAAAATTTTTTCATGGCTTAGTGATGACTTAAGTTGAAAATGCCGGTTTCGTTTTTAACACTAAAATGAAAATGTCAAATTTATTTCCTTAATTAAAACATTAAACTAACTTAATTTCCACGAATTTTATCATTACTTACTTTCAAAGGAACATGTTTTGTACATATCCAAAATTATTTAATAAAATTTCGCTCGGCAGATGTCATATACCATACATGTGACATAGGCAATTTTGAATATAATGCTGTATTTATGGAAGGTCTTTCTGAAACACCCTGTATTGTATATTTATATGGAATTTTGCTTAATATATGAAAATATCTTATTAGAAATTATAAATACATGTGCACATTTTTTACGAAATATTTTTCATCATTTTTTGTCGGACTGACGATTTGCTGATATATTTTTGTCGGATATTACAATTTTTGCTTATAAAAAACACTTTTCTATCGTGTGTTAGTTTTGTCCGACATGTGGTAATCGATTTATCATACCCCGTGAAAATTCCGATTTCCAGTTGCCGGACTGAAAAAACGCGGCTTGAAATTTGTCGGACAACAATACTTTTTGACTGAATTAATTATTTACAATTAATTTTACTAAAAATTACCTATGTGGTAATTGATTTTGGCATGTTTCGACCGGTAGACACGTCAATGCCGGAAGAATTTCTGTCCGACAAATTTAAATCGGCATTTGCATCAAAATTTTCAGTTACTTAAGCTAAAAATAAAAGATGTGGTCTTGACTTTTCAAGACCCCGGGAAATTGCCATGTTTTTGGACTTTTCCGAGTGGAAAAGCGGAGGAATCGAGAAAAGTCAGCAGAGGAAAATGTGGTAGACTCATTAAAAGGATGCCCCTCAGGAGTTATAAAGTATGTGGTAATCAACTTCCAGGGGGGGGGGGCTGTACTGTGGACTATTATGGAAACACTAAAAAAATATTTAATAATTCGTTTGACATTTATTCCCTTGCTCCAAATGACCTAATTGGCGTAATTTGATTTTCCTCCACTCTTGTGTAAACACTCTTTTTTGTAAGTTATTTGTTAGTTCATTTTGATTTAAATTGAAATTGTACAAGATTTTGGTTTATTTACTGATCCTGCACATATAGGCTATTAATTATATCCAAAAAAACAGGATTAAAAGGAACTACGACGTTCAAGCAATTTTATTGCATGAATCATTCAAAGGGTCATTTTAAATTAAATAACCGCGGAATGCTATTAAATTAGAGGGTGGAAATTGGAGATAGGGGTGAAAATGCACCCCTTTCAGATTTTTAATTGTTGCTCGAAAACGAAGCAAAATTACGCTATATTTCATAGGAAAAATTTTTTAGAGAATTGAATTTCCCATCGGAATGGTTTATTTAAAAAAAATAAAAGGAAATTTTTATGCAAAAAAAATCGTTAATAAACAATTTGAAAAAAAGCAAAAAATTCGATTTTCTGATTTTTTACTTTTTTGCCTCTAGTTTTTTTTTTTTTTTTGAGTAAAGATAGGTATAGGCATTGCTTCATAAAAAAGTAAATAAAATTTCCTTCAAAACAAGAGGTTGTAGAGTATTTATAGATGAAAATTGACTGATATATGACAGATTTCAGGGGGCTGTAACTCCGAAAGAGGGGGTCAGTTGGCAAAAAGAAAAAATACGGGTCCCCTAAATTTGTCTTAAGAATTTATTACCAAATTTTGTTGCATGAATTTCGGGATACCCTGTATTCAATAAACTAATATTCCCTTGAAACCAGTGCGTTTTCCCCTATTAAATTTAATAAATACCTATTTCTTTAATTGCGTTTCCAAATATTTTATTATGAAAGGTGGCTTTATTTGTGCTTTCTTTATGTTCTAGAAAAAACAGGTTTTTTTATTTATAATGAATGCCCTATCTCTACTCCACTGTCAGTTTTAACTTCGTTGTTTTAACTTCGTTCAATATTTTTTCCCTTAGCTTAAGTCATATAAATTGGATTATTCTTTCTCTACTTTACGTTTCAGAATTTTGTACAAAAAGAACTACATATAAGTAGGTCAAATTAGGACTTGGATGATAATATTATCTTTTGATAAGAAAAACTTATTTAAAAAAATGTCCTTTATCCGAAACGCGATGGGTTTATTACTACAATTACAAAACATCTTTTACAGTATAGCAATTATACAGAAATTATACAATACAGTTATTATTACAAAACATCTTTTACAGTATAGCAATTGTTTCATAATAAAATATATAAATATCTGTTTAAATTCGAGTAAATTTAATAGTGGGAAAGCATACATTATGCGTTAGTTTCATGTTAATCTTGACTTCATCCAGTGTGGAATACACAAACCACCATAACGTGCAAACTATCAAAGCAAGTATACAGGGTGTTTGTAAATAAGTGCGAAAAATTTTAGGGGGCGGTTGTCGAAGTTATTTTGTGAAAAAAAGTTCGTATAAACGTAGGT
>NW_019420975.1:5136-5558 GCF_000390285.2 Anoplophora glabripennis
AAAAAAACTATTTAATAAAGTACGATTTCAAGTTTTTATCTGACAGCAATAAAAAACATTCTCGGTCGCTAAGGCTACTGTCAGGCAACCATGATTTTTGACGAAGCGTATGTAGAATGACACGCTCTTTCAAATGGCATGGTCAAAATTGGGGGTTGCTATTTAAAAAAATTGTCGATGACGTCATATCTCGTACAACGATGACGTCACAAATATGGGTCGTATGTCAAAAAGTGCCTTTTTTAAAAACAAAATCGACGTTCCAGGAGATTTTTTCGAAAACTTCTCAATTTAAAAAATAATGAATTTATTGGTTACTTTTCGAAAGCACTGTATTTTCATAACATTTAACTGTTACCAGTTTTAAGACTATACAAAAGAAATTGTTCTGTTTTTTTTAAATCGAATTTAATTTTTTAATG
>NW_019420976.1:0-5554 GCF_000390285.2 Anoplophora glabripennis
TACCTATTAGTTTGTCATTTGGGATTTGAAACTTCTTAAATATTTCTAATATTGCCAGAATATTGCAATATTTAGAAGGTCATGACAAAGAAGGCATTTTTTGGCACTTACGTCCAAAGTACATAAGATCGAAAATCGATCTAGTAAAAATACCGAGAAATTCTTCATGACAATGTGCACTATGGGGTTGTCTATTATTTGGCGTATGTGACGTCACTACTAAAAAGGTCTATTGTAGAGTTAAAAATAAAATATCTTAAATTTGAAAAAATACGAACATTACTTACTCCCCAACCCTATAGATAAGAATTTACCATCTATTCAAGACAGCCATGTTATCATTCTTTCCGCCGTCGCGCATTTTGGGGACCGCTGACCCAATCACTTACACTTTCACGCAGGGATTCGGTTTTTTTAATCAGAACGATAATTCGAAATACCAAAACAATGCGCCTTGTCTCCGTCTCTTTCTCCGTCATTCATGGAATTGAACGCCCATCCCCTCTTTCAGTTGCAACCGGAATTTTTAAGTAGATATATATACAATACCAGTTTGGTGGTGTTATGTAAGATATTACTCGCAAGTGATCCAAGGTGTAGCTGTGTATTGAGTTCATTTGTAATCGGTTTCTTCGATTAAGTGAGGTTCGGCGAGAAAATGTTCACAAGACTTGGTAAGTGGAGCACTTGTTGAATATATTTGGTTTTTATTTATATTTTAATAAAAAAGGGTTTAAACAAAAAAAAACGTAGGAAATAAAAAATACAAAACCGGCAATAAAAAATTTACATTAGAAGTATACAAAAATTATTTAATATTTGCACAAAAGGGGAACCAAATTTTTGTAGAAAAATCTTTCATAAAAAATAAAAAATTGTTGGAAAATATAGAGTTTAGGACACTTGAATAATAAAAAAACAAACACATTTCACAACAATGGAAAAGAAAACATAAAAACAGTTGGATCTTCAATGAAAGTTTCCATTCAACGAATTTTAACGAAACTTACTGTTATGAACATACAATATGAACACGTCTTTTATTTATCGTTTATGCAAATTTTAGTTTTGTATTCGGTCCATAATCTACGCCTACGACTTTACCGTGACATGATTTAACATGTATATAAATATTAAACAAGCAAGTCTAGGAATCTAGGCCATAGTACTATCTTAAAAAATATATAACATTGTCAAATTTTGTGTCAATGCTGACTGGTTTCTGCAATAAGGTACGCCCAGTTATTGAAATTGAAGTTACTTATACGCATGAGTGCAAAGAATTGAAAAGGGGGCACATTTAAAATATTAGAGTGCTTAATCTCAAGCTAGGTCTAAGGTCCGTGAGTAAATCGTACATGCCGTAAGAACAGGGATGGATTCAGAACATCGCGCTGACGTTACACGCATAATAAATTGATGTAATATACAAAATAACAGGGTAATAAATATCTCACTGGATATACACAGTAGTACTGTCCACCTATTACTGAGAAGAATTAAAGAAAATTAACAAGAGTTCAGGAGTCAAATTTTCATTCCCGTTGCCGAAAATATAATTTAAATGAACAGAATGATCTTCTTATATGTAAATTATATATATAAAAAACCAACATTTTTACTAGAAAATGACTTTTTTGAAACAGTGCTGAATATGACTAGACTAATACAATGAGACTACCTGAAGAAGTAATATAATGAAACGTGGAAATAGCAGATCTTTCTATAGTAGATATTTTTACGTGTTCATCTTTGTCAACGGTGATGCTAAAACAACAAAAATTCATGATATTTCTTTGAAAAATTGCTTTATTTTCCGAAAAATTTGAAAATTTGTCAACATGGCAATGTCCCTGGGGCGAACACAATTAAAATATCTAGAACTCTCCAGCACTTCCAGTTATACCGGAAGTCGACACCAACTTCGTTACTTTAAATGGGGCACCCTATATATTATTGTATTATATTGAGGGTCACTTTATTAAATATTCCCTATACTTAGGAGTTATAGAATTTGAGATATTAATATTTAAAGAAAAAATTTGACAGATGCGGAGATGCTAATAACTCTTTTCAGGAGGCTGATATCAAATGGATTTTAAGTACCTGCAAAGGGCATAAGTAACACTAAATTATGGTATACTAACAAATTAAAACATTTAATACTAGGTGTTTCATTTTTGCTGTTACATTTTGATAACTTTGTTAACTTAAATGGAACACCCTGTATTTTTTTACTATGTCGTATGCAAATTGAAATTTCTTTATTTCAAGCCATATAAGCATTGTTAGGGTTGCCGTTACTACTTTTAGAGATATTTGCCATTTTCTATTTTTTGGACAGTTTTTCTCGTATCAGACCTGTTGTCAAATTGGCCAGGACATGACCAGAAACATTCCAAAAACAATTGAAATAATTTGATATTTGTCATGTTAGTTGTCACATTATTGTTGCGTCTGAATAGTTTTTGCCGAAAATTTAAATAAAAATGCTTGGGGATCATTTAAATTATTCTAATGAGGATTATTTTAATTCATTTGTTATTTATGGAAAAAGCAGCAAATTCTCCACATGTTCTTGAAATCACATTTTACATCTGTTAAATTTTTTCTTTAAATATTAATATCTGAAATTCTATAACTCCTTGGTATACGGAATATTTAATAAAGTTACCCCCAAATTTCACGTAGAAACGAAAATGCAGTAATATATAGGGTGTCTCATTTAAAATAACGATGTTGGTGTCGACTTCCGGTATAACCAAAAGTGCTGGAGAGTTCTATATATTTTAGTTGTATTCGCCCCAGAGACATTGCCATGATGCCAAATTTTCAAATTTTTCGATGCAGTATTTTCTTAGATATCGATCGACGCAGTTCCCGGTAGGACACCCTGTATAATAATAATAAATTACTAGCTATTTTCTAGATATTGTTGGTGTAAGTCAATGCAAGGTGGGGGATGTAGCTCACAGTGTAGTTATTTCCTGCAATATCTGAAGTTACAATACAATTTTTTTTTTAATATTTCAGTCAAAACTACTCCTGGTATATGAAACATCTGCTATAAACGCAAATACGATTTAGCTTACTGAAAGTTAGCCCAAAAGGTACACAAAAATAGTATTTGCCGCGCTGTAAAAAAATTTCACTCAAATTTCACTCAGTTTTACTCAATCAATTTCTGTCCACAACCGGATTGAGTGAAATTTTTACTCTATTGGTATGAATACAACTGAGTGAAACCATTGCATCAGAAATGAACGAGTTTTACTCAAATCCGAGTTATTGCTAACTATCAATTGAGTGATTTTTGATTCTATTCTGAATATTATAACCAATTTTGAGTTGACTTTTTCTCTAATATGATTTAAATTTAACTATTATTGAGTAATTTTTTTAAATTCTCTTTAAATTTTCATTTAAATATCATTGTATTAAAGTCATAAACTGTCATAGTGTTTTCTTCACAGATCTGTTTTAGAAACAATATTTTAGATCTCGATTAAATGAACTGGTGAACTGATCGGACGAACAGATTGCCATAATATAACCTATATTGTACGTTAGAAATACGTAATTATAGATAACAATTTAACTATCCATTTATTTAATCAAATATTAATCGAGACTTAATATATTGTCTTTAATTATTGTAATTAAATTACTGCATTTAAATACAATTTTCACTAGAATAACCAGATAAACCGATACTTGTCCAACTCCAAAGCACACCACGCCACGGTGTGCGAGATAACCTTACGGAACGATGGGAACAGACAAAGACAATACATGTGGATATGAAAAAGGGTGGGATAACTCACAATCAGTAATGAAGACAATTATTCCGATTTAGGTACAAGTACAACAAATACGAGTTTACGTGAAGAATTTATTGAAGGAGTACCTATATTTGAGTGAAAGTACTCAGTTTTAGTTTAAATATAATCACAAACGAGTAAAATGATCAAAATGCCCAATATTGAGTGAAAATGTACTCAATAATTTCACTCTATGAATTCACTCCGAACCTTTATTGTTATCATTCACATCCCATTTTCGTACAGTGTGGGATGTACAAGTTTTGTTTATTGTTAGATGCAACCTTTACACTTTGTAATATTGTATAAAATCCAAATCCTCGAAGTTTCAGGGCTTTTAACTTGTTAGTAGGTCAAATTCTCATTGGACTATCCAAACATCTCATAACCGAAATTTCGATAAAATGTCAATTTGTGCATCAGCTGCAATTACCCTTTAATCTGTTACCAACCGTAGATAGAATCTAATTCAATTGTTACATTTTATCATTATTTTTTAATTACTATCGATAAAAAATAATCGGTTTCTTTATTTACATGTCGTTATTGTTTACAAAATTAACTTTCTATAGATACGTCTATTCTCATGTCATGTGAAAACGTGTACGTCAAACATGAATAAAGTACGGTCCTGGAATGTACGATTTACTCCCGAACGTTAGAACAAACCATACCTTTTGTGATTATAACATTTTATTTCGTTTTCGTCTGGCGTAATAGTGTCCTGCTATATAGTTTGTCACGCAGGCGCATTGGAAACATGCCTATTAAAAATATGCATACTATCTTATAGTGACGGCCCATTAGAATATTTCAGAGATTACTACGATTTGAATTTTGAAAAATTGGGCCCTGAGGTTTCCGGGAGTGTTCTCTTTAAATAAAATAATTCCATTGTTGTAGGACTTCCGGTTATACCGGAAGGCGTCAGCTACTTGCTTATTTTAAATTGAACACCCTATATATTGTTGCTTTATTGACAAGATAAATTATAAATAAGTGAAAAATGTTAAAGCATCCCTGTACCTAAACCTAACCGTTTTGAGATAATCGACATTTTATCAAATTTTTGACAGATGCAAGCGTTTAAAAAAATCCTTACATCTTTTTTCGTTCTGGAAGTTTTCACTTGCTTAACACACAAGGAACATAACATGCACTATCTTCCACTATCAAAATTACCTGAAGAAAGTTATACGAAGTATTCTATTTTTTACGTTATATTTTGAAAATTTAAAACCAACAAAACTTTTTAAATTTAAGTGGAAAACCATGTATTTTTTGCACCATATTATAGAAAATCAAATTTTCCATTCATCAATACTGTAAGGGTTACAGTTTCGATTTTCTCAGATTTTTACGGTTTTCTTCCATTCTCAAGAATGTCACAGCAAGAAAATGTAATAAGTGTTATGTGATGTATGTATTTTAACTGTTTTTTTTTTATTTAATAGTTTTAGATGATAACTTTATATCTGCATTGTTTACTCTAAAACAAAAATTAATTATACAAAAATGAACACTATCTGTTGTTTACTCTTCTATTAGAAAATCAATGATATTTTTTTTCTCAAACTTTATGTATGAGACCAGTGTCGTGCAAGTACTTACAAACACCATCGACCCCCTCCCACTGGAAAAATTTTTGACACGCCGCTGCTACGAAATAA
Source organism: Anoplophora glabripennis (assembly GCF_000390285.2). NCBI lineage: Eukaryota > Metazoa > Arthropoda > Insecta > Coleoptera > Cerambycidae > Anoplophora > Anoplophora glabripennis. Next base: position 5,492 of record NW_019420976.1, read on the forward strand.
AAACCAGCTATAGTAAGATCGTATACGATGCAAAGTAGAGCAAAAAATTGTCGGTCTTTTATC
>NW_019420977.1:0-5554 GCF_000390285.2 Anoplophora glabripennis
ACGTTAGACCAAAAACGTGTTCGAATGAACATTTCCAACGCTCTGTTGGCGCAGTTTAGGCGCAATAAATCCGAGTTTTGGCGCCGATTAATTGCTGTAGATGAAACTTGGATGCACCATTATATGCCCGAAACAAAAATACAGTCCAAACAGTGTACTGCAAAGGGGGAACCGGCTCCAAAAAAAGCAAAAACTATTTTTTCGGCTGGGAAAGTGATGGCGACTGTTTTTTGGGATAGTCATGGAGTTATTTCAATCGATTATCTTCAAAAAGGAAAAACCATTACAGGAGCATACTACGCATCATTACTTGACAAGCTGTAGGGAAGAGTTAGGTAGCAAAATATTCATTTAACACTTTGGCTATGCCCTCGGCTATGCCTGTACCATAAAAGCAGCATCAAATTGTGCCTATATGTAACAAATAACGCTATACTACATTTGGTTTAAATCAGTTTAAGAGTAGCAAAAGCATTAAAAAAATATCCTCTCGAAAGCACCCAATACTACCTTGTATACCGTAAACGGTACGAGATAGGACTATACTTTAACGAGATACTTTACTGACAATGAGAATGATCTACTTGTAGTTAAAGTACTATTCACACAAATTGGAACATCTTATATTGTGCCCAGCGCATTCGCCACATTTTACATAAACAATTAGAGCATTTATTTACTACCATATTTATGGAAAGTTACAGCGTCATCTATTGGCTTCATGGATTTTTTCCAGCATTAATGAGTAGAAAAAAATTACTCGATGTGGAATTGTCTTCTTGTTACTTTTCTTAGAAACAGTTATTATATAATTACAAATACAAACAGGATATTTCTAGAATAAGTGCATTGCTTCAAAGGGGTAATACAGGAGGCGAAAATAATTAATTAAGCCACCTGTGCTCTATGTGCTTATGTGTTTCGGAAAATTACTCAATAATTATTACGCGAAACTTAGTCCGACCCTGCACTGTCCCACGCACGTTTTTGAAATTTAGATTTTTATCGAGGGTATAAGATCTACCCCGAAGGACTAAGGGTGTAAGATATATCTCTAAGTTTTACTTTTTCAGGGCATGCATGCCAATTTTTACATATCAAATTTCTTAACACAGGTAGGTATTTAGTTTATATTGTGATAATACATATATAAAAATATTATAAAATATACAAGTTTAGGGAAGAGTTGTATAAATCAGAAAATAACTCTGAAACTACCAAGGTACTTGGATCACAAAATAACCTAATTAAATATTTTTTGTGAGAAATACAAATTTAAATACTTAACGAGTATTATTTATACAGGGTGCAAGAAGTATGACTGCCATAACTTCAGCATGAGATAGAGTAATCATAAATTAACCAAAAAGTTGTACATTACATGGGCGTAAGATTAACAGTTTTCGAAATACAGCGAGTATTAATATTGGGGAGTTTCATCGCAACGTAACAACAGCGTTACACAGCTGCTACAGAAAAAATGTAAACAACTATTATTGTAAAACATTTAGTAAATTTCATGACAATTGTTTTCCAGTTTTTAAATAAATAAAATAAAATGTATCGATTTTGTAGTACTAAGATAGTGTTGTGCTTAAATTTCAGCTCGAATTTTAGTAATTATGAATCTTTTAAAACAGGAACTTAATTTTTAATCAAATTATGAATTTGAAAAATATGTAATTAAAGTATCCAAAGATTCACGTCGTCCAAATAATCATACGTATTAAACATAATTTATGGACTTACCAAAAAGCAAAATTCAGTCATTTTTAAACGCACAAGTACAAAACAAACTACAGCATATGCTCAAAATCTTCACCATCATTTTCGATGCACGCACGACACCTTTGAATCTAATATTTTCGCGCAGTCGCTGGAAAACACCTCAAGAAAAGGAAATAGTAGTACGCAAAAAACACTCAAACACGGTCCAATTCCAGATGCTAACTTCAACTGAATTGCGTATTGCTGGACAGCTTAGTGTTAACCGCCGCACTGTTATCACATTGCTAGATATGAATTTTATCGAATTTTAAATTTATTACAATTCTAATTATTTTTTAGAATTAAGCATAAAGAAGTTCAAAAAAGTGATAAACATTGTATTTTATGGTATTCTATGTACGCAGTTATGTCAATATTCCTTAATTAATCGAACTTTTGTACATCAAGTTGGAGATTTTGATAATTTTTTTCTCGGAAATGGTAGAGTTTAGGACCCATGTCATATAAGGTTTTTTTGTTTATTTTAATGTATTTTATCACGTGTTAAAATTAAGGCAGTCAAACTTCTAACACCTTGTGTATTAATTATCAGAAATTTAAAAAGCATCATTTGCGTAGAAGTGTGTGAGAAGTTAGCTTATGTTCACTGCTTTTCCTAGATTATTCAAAATTCAGTTCAAAATTACGTATTGTTTTTATTGTACTTTGTTGTATTTGAAGCCGTGTTTGAAAAAAAACCCTATAATATTTATTGTAAAACAAAAATGGTTCTAAAATGGTTGGTTTTAGAAATGCTACGGTAAAGATTTTTTTTCTTAAAGAAATATTTCGAATTATAGGGCAATCGGATTTCCAAAATGCTTAGTGGCGTCGACATTCTAGGGTAACTAGTGACGTCTTTCGGTATCTTCACTGTTGGTAGACACAGAAGTAGACATATTTGTACAGGGTATCCCACATAAGAAACGACACAGAGCAGGTACATTTAGGGGTATTTAAAATACAATTGCAATTTTACCAAACTTAACCTATATAGATAAAAGGTGCGTTCCAAAATAAACAGGACTTTTCAAAAATAGGTATTTCTAGTGAGGCTATCTATTGGCAGTTACATGCATTGGAAATGTAGATTGTAGATTATTCACTGATGTACTTTCAAATTTTGACAAATAATCGCATTTTAACTGTCAACGACTTCCCGTATTAGCTTGATTTGGTATCGTGCAATTTTTACCGTTTGGGAATGGAAATCGTTTTGTGGACGTAGAAGCCATCCGAAAGGCTTCTACCGATATCCTGGAGGCCATCCCGGCCTTTTTTTTGACGCTTAAGTTCAAATTAAGTCATAGTTTTGGTGTCTAATAAAGGGCACTAGCTACGGCACATGACGCATCTTTTAAATGGCAGAACTTTTTTGCGGTTTAATGTATTATTTGATTATTTGGATCAATAGATTACCCTTCATTTTTTACGTAAAACAAAGTTTTATTGAGTAACTGTTTTCGAGATAATCGCGTTTGATGATGAAGATACCATACTATTTTTAACATATATTCATAGCAACAAAAATATAAAAACAATTGGTATTTTATTTAGTAAAATGAATCCATAGTCTTAAAAAGCCCAAATTCTTAATTTCTGTCGTTATCTCGATTTATTTATATAACATTGGAAAAAATAAAAGAAATAGGTAAATAAAACTTTGACACTCCGTATCTTGATTTTTGTATATGGATAAATTTGGTTAAATTACAATAATTTGGGCAACCCTACATGTACCTCCTGTGTGTCGGTTCATATCTGGGAGAACCTGTATCAGTTCAGTGACTTCTTTTAAATAGTGAAACAGTTACACAGTTCAATTATTAGTCTACAAGTTTTACAAGTCTACATCAATTGTCCTCAAGGATATTTAAGTAAAAAGTAAAATGTTAACATATCAAAAATCAATGGCTTCAGATAATCTAAAAATATTATGCCACCAACTAGAGAACACCCTGTGCGAACATGAAATTTTAAATAAACTTGACTAGATAGAATGTTAATCAGTAAATTGCAGTTGCAGAGTAAGAAAATTATGTGATATTGTAGTAATTAAAACAGTAAATATGAGCTGTTCGAAAACGAAAACTCCTCCCGTCTTTTCCAGGAACTGTTATTTTGCATCGTTATTTTTCACACGGGACATATGCGACCATGAAAACTGCTGACGACAGACGGGAGCATCTGCGGTCGCGGATATATTATTACGCAATTACGGGAACGTGCAATATTGTTATTAGAATTTACGTAGTAAACTGGGAGGAATCTGCAAGCGTGTCCAGACGGCAGACACATAAATCTAGTATACGTTTTATTTATTCACAATCAGGGTATTTGTTGCAAGCCGACACAGGAAATTGATAGGTACTTATTGTTTATTTCACCACTGCATTGAAAACATAATAACGCAGTTTGCGAAGTTTTTAATAATAGGACTGTTTCCATAAGTGATACTCTCTGTAAATACCTACTTATAGTGTTTTACAGATTATTTTGGGAAAAATTACCATACATTCAGGAGCTGATAGAATATAACAAAATAAAAAAAATGCTATGGGTTATAGGCCTATCATCTTTCGTTTTTTGAGATCTGAAACCTCAAAAAATACTTTTTGAAATCAAGTTTTAATCAAATCTTTTTCAGAAAAAAAACTGACATTTTCTGACTACTTTTTTTAAGGTTAGATTTTTTATACTGTATGTTGTATATTACAATGTAAAATTTCAGGTTACACAAAAAAATATGTTCTTACAATTATAGCCACATATACTTATGTCAATAATAATTTATTGATTTTGGCACAGTCAATTGACTTCTCAAAAACGGTGTGATTTTAACAATTTTATCAGCGATAACTTTTTTATGTAAAATAAAATTTCACATTGCATGTATATGATATAAGTACATTGTAAAATCTTTTTATCAGGAAGTACTTATAACGACATTGATCGATCGACCTGTGTAGTAGGTGGTCAAAAACTAAAATCATTGACATATTTAGTGCCTTGAAAAAGTTATCCAAAAGTTCAGTGCGACATATTCTTTGGAAAAAAATATTATTTTAAAAAATTGGCTGACATGCATAAGGTTAGTAGACAACTGTATAATTTTAATATCAGAATTCGCCGTGAATTGCAGTAAATTTTCCTTGAAACAAGCATGTTTCATATGCCTTGCTTATATTTAAAAGGAATAAAACAAACTTTTCGCAAACCCGATTGTGTCCGATTTACCATAAAGCAGGGTTTTCATTAAAAACAAGAAAAATAGATATAGTTCCTTAAGTAAGTTCTGATAATAATGAGGGAGATTATTTAAATAGTTTTAAGACGTTTGACATAGATTAATGATAGTATAGATAAAAATTAATTAAACACAATAAATCTATGTGATTTTAGGGGCTGACTTGTGTATATGCTTAGCTATACAGGGATGGCCAAAAGTACGGAATAAAATTCATATCTTTTGAATGAGTTAATTTTTTTTTAAAACACCGAAACACGTTAACTGATTTTTATTTTTTCCCATCTTTCGGTTATATAATAATTATTTTTTCTTCAACCCCCTAACCCCCAGCTACCCCTACTTTTTTTTTTCAAATGGCATGATGAGGCTCGTTGAAAAGCTTATAGAAAACCGAATCCAGCCATACCAAATAAACAAGTTTTATTTTTTCAGTAACAAGTTTTTTTTCATTTGAAATTGAAACAACTAGATAATTTACAAAAATAAACTCAATGTCGCAAATGCTGAAAATGTCCTCCATTCACTATTTGGCATTCT
>NW_019420978.1:0-5562 GCF_000390285.2 Anoplophora glabripennis
AATATTTATTTATTATTTATTTACTTACGTTAGCGAAAAAATGTAATGTAATGTTTATATTACACAGGTCAACATTTGATCTAGGGATAATAGTCAGAAGTGACTATGGTACATGGGTGTTATTTAGGTCACTGATCACGAATCCGAGGTCGGTTAAGCTCCATCACGTCAGATTCAAGGTGATTTGAAGGTCAAATCAAGAAATGACCTCCAAAAAATCTGAAAAAACTCATGCTTATGTTTTAGTGGTCACTGAACCAGAATCCGAGATTTGTTTACCCCTACGATACACCCTAGAGATCATTCAAGGTCATTTCAAGGTCATTCGTGAAGTATTTGGGACCGGAAATTTAAAATCAGTCTGAAAAATCTGAAAAAATTCGTCTGAATGTTTTTGAGGTCACTGAACGCGAATCTATGGTTATTTAAGCTCCATCACGTCAGGTTCAAGGTCATTTGAAGGTCGAATCGAGAAAAAGTTTTGTAAAAAATCAGAAAAACACAGTAAAGTGAAGTTGGATTCACTAAGTTCGAATTCGCTGTTATTTTCGTCTGCAAGGACTGACCTATTGTACCGAGGTCATTCAAAGGACGTTCAAGGTGATACTTGAAATAGGTGATTAAAAAATTTGAAAAAACGCTTACGGAGGTTTTGTGGTTCGCTGATTTCACATTTGGGGTCGGTTGTCTCGTGTTATAGTTTTAGGGACAAGGTCATTTGAAGGTCGAATCGAGAAAAAGTTTTGTAAAAAATCAGAAAAGACACAGTAAAGTGAAGTTGGATTGACTAAGTTCGAATTCGCTGTTATTTTCGTTTACAAGGACTTACCTATTGTACCGAGGTCATTCAAAGGACGTTCAAGGTGATACTCGAAATAGGTGATTAAAAAATTTGAAAAAACGCTTACGGAGGTTTTGTGGTTCGCTGATTTCACATTTGGGGTCGGTTGTCTCGTGTTATAGTTTTAGGGACAAGGTCATTTGAAGGTCGAATCGAGAAAAAGTTTTGTAAAAAATCAGAAAAGACACAGTAAAGTGAAGTTGGATTGACTAAGTTCGAATTCGCTGTTATTTTCGTTTACAAGGACTTACCTATTGTACCGAGGTCATTCAAAGGACGTTCAAGGTGATACTCGAAATAGGTGATTAAAAAATTTGAAAAAACGCTTACGGAGGTTTTGTGGTTCGCTGATTTCACATTTGGGGTCGGTTGTCTCGTGTTATAGTTTTAGGGACAAGGTCATTTGAAGGTCGAATCGAGAAAAAGTTTTGTAAAAAATCAGAAAAGACACAGTAAAGTGAAGTTGGATTGACTAAGTTCGAATTCGCTGTTATTTTCGTTTACAAGGACTTACCTATTGTACCGAGGTCATTCAAAGGACGTTCAAGGTGATACTCGAAATAGGTGATTAAAAAATTTGAAAAAACGCTTACGGAGGTTTTGTGGTTCGCTGATTTCACATTTGGGGTCGGTTGTCTCGTGTTATAGTTTTAGGGACAAGGTCATTTGAAGGTCGAATCGAGAAAAAGTTTTGTAAAAAATCAGAAAAGACACAGTAAAGTGAAGTTGGATTGACTAAGTTCGAATTCGCTGTTATTTTCGTTTACAAGGACTTACCTATTGTACCGAGGTCATTCAAAGGACGTTCAAGGTGATACTCGAAATAGGTGATTAAAAAATTTGAAAAAACGCTTACGGAGGTTTTGTGGTTCGCTGATTTCACATTTGGGGTCGGTTGTCTCGTGTTATAGTTTTAGGGACAAGGTCATTTGAAGGTCGAATCGAGAAAAAGTTTTGTAAAAAATCAGAAAAGACACAGTAAAGTGAAGTTGGATTGACTAAGTTCGAATTCGCTGTTATTTTCGTTTACAAGGACTTACCTATTGTACCGAGGTCATTCAAAGGACGTTCAAGGTGATACTCGAAATAGGTGATTAAAAAATTTGAAAAAACGCTTACGGAGGTTTTGTGGTTCGCTGATTTCACATTTGGGGTCGGTTGTCTCGTGTTATAGTTTTAGGGACAAGGTCATTTGAAGGTCGAATCGAGAAAAAGTTTTGTAAAAAATCAGAAAAGACACAGTAAAGTGAAGTTGGATTGACTAAGTTCGAATTCGCTGTTATTTTCGTTTACAAGGACTTACCTATTGTACCGAGGTCATTCAAAGGACGTTCAAGGTGATACTCGAAATAGGTGATTAAAAAATTTGAAAAAACGCTTACGGAGGTTTTGTGGTTCGCTGATTTCACATTTGGGGTCGGTTGTCTCGTGTTATAGTTTTAGGGACAAGGTCATTTGAAGGTCGAATCGAGAAAAAGTTTTGTAAAAAATCAGAAAAGACACAGTAAAGTGAAGTTGGATTGACTAAGTTCGAATTCGCTGTTATTTTCGTTTACAAGGACTTACCTATTGTACCGAGGTCATTCAAAGGACGTTCAAGGTGATACTCGAAATAGGTGATTAAAAAATTTGAAAAAACGCTTACGGAGGTTTTGTGGTTCGCTGATTTCACATTTGGGGTCGGTTGTCTCGTGTTATAGTTTTAGGGACAAGGTCATTTGAAGGTCGAATCGAGAAAAAGTTTTGTAAAAAATCAGAAAAGACACAGTAAAGTGAAGTTGGATTGACTAAGTTCGAATTCGCTGTTATTTTCGTTTACAAGGACTTACCTATTGTACCGAGGTCATTCAAAGGACGTTCAAGGTGATACTCGAAATAGGTGATTAAAAAATTTGAAAAAACGCTTACGGAGGTTTTGTGGTTCGCTGATTTCACATTTGGGGTCGGTTGTCTCGTGTTATAGTTTTAGGGACAAGGTCATTTGAAGGTCGAATCGAGAAAAAGTTTTGTAAAAAATCAGAAAAGACACAGTAAAGTGAAGTTGGATTGACTAAGTTCGAATTCGCTGTTATTTTCGTTTACAAGGACTTACCTATTGTACCGAGGTCATTCAAAGGACGTTCAAGGTGATACTCGAAATAGGTGATTAAAAAATTTGAAAAAACGCTTACGGAGGTTTTGTGGTTCGCTGATTTCACATTTGGGGTCGGTTGTCTCGTGTTATAGTTTTAGGGACAAGGTCATTTGAAGGTCGAATCGAGAAAAAGTTTTGTAAAAAATCAGAAAAGACACAGTAAAGTGAAGTTGGATTGACTAAGTTCGAATTCGCTGTTATTTTCGTTTACAAGGACTTACCTATTGTACCGAGGTCATTCAAAGGACGTTCAAGGTGATACTCGAAATAGGTGATTAAAAAATTTGAAAAAACGCTTACGGAGGTTTTGTGGTTCGCTGATTTCACATTTGGGGTCGGTTGTCTCGTGTTATAGTTTTAGGGACAAGGTCATTTGAAGGTCGAATCGAGAAAAAGTTTTGTAAAAAATCAGAAAAGACACAGTAAAGTGAAGTTGGATTGACTAAGTTCGAATTCGCTGTTATTTTCGTTTACAAGGACTTACCTATTGTACCGAGGTCATTCAAAGGACGTTCAAGGTGATACTCGAAATAGGTGATTAAAAAATTTGAAAAAACGCTTACGGAGGTTTTGTGGTTCGCTGATTTCACATTTGGGGTCGGTTGTCTCGTGTTATAGTTTTAGGGACAAGGTCATTTGAAGGTCGAATCGAGAAAAAGTTTTGTAAAAAATCAGAAAAGACACAGTAAAGTGAAGTTGGATTGACTAAGTTCGAATTCGCTGTTATTTTCGTTTACAAGGACTTACCTATTGTACCGAGGTCATTCAAAGGACGTTCAAGGTGATACTCGAAATAGGTGATTAAAAAATTTGAAAAAACGCTTACGGAGGTTTTGTGGTTCGCTGATTTCACATTTGGGGTCGGTTGTCTCGTGTTATAGTTTTAGGGACAAGGTCATTTGAAGGTCGAATCGAGAAAAAGTTTTGTAAAAAATCAGAAAAGACACAGTAAAGTGAAGTTGGATTGACTAAGTTCGAATTCGCTGTTATTTTCGTTTACAAGGACTTACCTATTGTACCGAGGTCATTCAAAGGACGTTCAAGGTGATACTCGAAATAGGTGATTAAAAAATTTGAAAAAACGCTTACGGAGGTTTTGTGGTTCGCTGATTTCACATTTGGGGTCGGTTGTCTCGTGTTATAGTTTTAGGGACAAGGTCATTTGAAGGTCGAATCGAGAAAAAGTTTTGTAAAAAATCAGAAAAGACACAGTAAAGTGAAGTTGGATTGACTAAGTTCGAATTCGCTGTTATTTTCGTTTACAAGGACTTACCTATTGTACCGAGGTCATTCAAAGGACGTTCAAGGTGATACTCGAAATAGGTGATTAAAAAATTTGAAAAAACGCTTACGGAGGTTTTGTGGTTCGCTGATTTCACATTTGGGGTCGGTTGTCTCGTGTTATAGTTTTAGGGACAAGGTCATTTGAAGGTCGAATCGAGAAAAAGTTTTGTAAAAAATCAGAAAAGACACAGTAAAGTGAAGTTGGATTGACTAAGTTCGAATTCGCTGTTATTTTCGTTTACAAGGACTTACCTATTGTACCGAGGTCATTCAAAGGACGTTCAAGGTGATACTCGAAATAGGTGATTAAAAAATTTGAAAAAACGCTTACGGAGGTTTTGTGGTTCGCTGATTTCACATTTGGGGTCGGTTGTCTCGTGTTATAGTTTTAGGGACAAGGTCATTTGAAGGTCGAATCGAGAAAAAGTTTTGTAAAAAATCAGAAAAGACACAGTAAAGTGAAGTTGGATTGACTAAGTTCGAATTCGCTGTTATTTTCGTTTACAAGGACTTACCTATTGTACCGAGGTCATTCAAAGGACGTTCAAGGTGATACTCGAAATAGGTGATTAAAAAATTTGAAAAAACGCTTACGGAGGTTTTGTGGTTCGCTGATTTCACATTTGGGGTCGGTTGTCTCGTGTTATAGTTTTAGGGACAAGGNAAGAGACGAGTATTTACCGTATAGGATCAGATACAACGGATATGAAATTTATCATAAGTATTTACAATTGAGACCCAAGTAAAACACAATAGAATTTCCATTTACCATAATCACGGTAAGTGCACAATACAACCACTGGCATCAACAGTTTTGCAAAAATTTCCCAAAAAGCTGCAGAATACTTAAAACTGCCAGATGCATCCAGTTATACTGGCCATTCCTTGAGGAGGAGCCTGCTACCTTCCTCGCTGACAGTGGAGCTGATATTTAAACACTTAAAAGACATGGAAGATGGCAGTCAACTAGTGTGATTGAAGGGTGTACCGAGGAAAGCATCGTCAGTAAGTTGAAAATTTCAATAGTATAGTATATTTCATCAGCAAGAACTAGTGGCACCTCAAGATCATTCAGGAATGCAGATTAGAGAATCATAATAGTTTTTAGGAAGAACAAGTTGAATTGAATAAATTACGTGTTGTTAACCTTTGCAAATTTGACTATATACAGGGTGTGCCATTTAACAATCCCGCTGCTAATATCTCCGAAATGAAGAAATTTATTTTAGTTCCGGAAACGGGACAGAGTCGAACCGTATTTTATCAAATGTTATTAAAAAATGCAGTCATAGGTGGCTCATGT
>NW_019420979.1:0-1633 GCF_000390285.2 Anoplophora glabripennis
CCGATGATCACAGTGATGATCATCCCCATCTTCGACCGCAGTCACCGCTACAGTCCATGGAGAGGCCAAGTCCAAGGGAGACGCCGCTCCCCTCAGTTGAATCAACCCCAGTAGAACCGTCCACCTCCACTGAACGGAATCTTCTCAGGGAGCCGACCAGTTCTACATTAGTTGCAAAGCCACCCACTTCTACCAAAGGCAGTTTTCTCGGAGAACCTTCTGGTTCTGCAACCCTAACCACAGAAGCCATCCCCTCAACCAGAGCAGCTTCGAACGCAGACCCAGTTAGACTAAGACTTCGTAGGATACCCAGAGACCCCAATCAAGGCGGAGACTCCTACGAACTCTACAACATACCCACCTGTCCGCCACAGCCGACAGCTCTCGGATGTCAGTCCCCTAACGAAGCGTATCGAAGTTCCTGCGCCATGAAGGAGGGCGAATCAAATCTTAGTAATAGTCAATAAGTTACCGTTACACACACTCTCCACCAGAAGCCGCTTCCAGGAGACGGACCGCCTTGGTGAATCCCGAAGTCCACTCGCCGAAGGGGGGAGGTGTCGTAATACAAGTTTTTCGAGCGTTTTCGAAATTCACCAATCTTTCCAACCTGGCTGGAAATGATCATTAATACGTCTCTGCGACAGCCAAGCACGAGATAAGGCATGCTAGACCTACATAGGAAACCCCTAGGTCCTACCATGAAAACGGACACGCGAAAAAACGGAAAGTTGGAATTTTACGCATGTTTCCATTCCCGACGACCTACGACGTTCTGGATAGGCTCGTAAGGATCGTCGCAGTCCAAGTACTAGAAACCCAGTCGAAATAAGACGCGTTTCTAAAGAATCGGCAGTCAGAGCCGATAAATCAAAGATTTACTCATCTTTCTATATTTTGAGCCGCTACAGCTGTTCAATCGTTCCCGGCGACCTACGACGTTCTGGATAGACTCGTTAGGACCGCCGCGACCTAATTCGACAGAAACTAAGTCGAAACCGAAGATAATTCCAGAGGATCGGATGCTAGAGCCGATAAAGTGGAATTTAGCTAATCTTTCTAATTTTCGAGGCGCCACCACCCACTAATGGTTCCCGGCGACCCTCAACCTTCGGAGCGGGCTCATTCGAACCGCCTCCACTCAATTCGGACGAATCAGCCTCCAAAAGGGCAGAATTTTCTATGGATCCGCCACCAGGGGCCGGCAAAGATGTAATTTCGCCGACCTTTCGAAGCGCCGTCCCAGAGCCGTTCCAGAGATGACCAGAGACCCGAAGCTGTCCGCTAACACGCCAACAGGCGTTTATTAATACCAAACTGATTTTCAGATACCCCACAGACACACCTCGAGTCCCCACCGAGTGCAACCCCGAGCCGACGAGGACCAAAATCCCAGTACCCTTTCTGCGGAGACACGCTAGTTCCACCGCCAAAACAAGGGGAGATTGGTCGCCGAATTCGAGAGCGGTCGAACGTCTACTCTGGGCATTTGCAGTCTAATAGGTGGGATTGGAACCCCACTCAGTGTGTGCGCACGTCTCTATTTGAACTCCGATAGCTGTGAAGCTTTTTCATTCCCTATAAGTATTGTAACAAACTGTTCTTACTCCGCTGTAATTCACGCACATGTATG
>NW_019420979.1:1905-5559 GCF_000390285.2 Anoplophora glabripennis
AACAAAGACCATTTCGAGTTTCTCTTTCCTCGCCAAACAAAGATTATTATTATAAATATAGGCATAAGTATTAAATAGATAAATAGATATTATATAACCGCTAACCTTTGGGTCAAGGTTCAGCATTGAATAAATAAATAGCTAAAGAAGCTATAAGAGTCTTAGAACTCCCTAATACGAACTTTCAAGGCTTGCAGTGCCTCAGTTCTATCTTTAAATTGGAAAGACCTAGTGCTTATCCTTAACTTCAGTGCTAGACAGAGTCCTCGAGCTCTAGTAAATTCAGTGCTATACAGAGTCCTCGAACTCTCAGTAACTAAGTGCCACCAAGGGTCAGTTGAAACCCGGAACTCTTTTGAACTTTACCTACCTCTGTAGTGCATCACCATGTCTTGGATGGAGAATAAATTAGTTCGTACGTCGCCTTCTCCGACCCCTTCTTCAGATTCTTCGGAACAGGAGGTAGAACGGACGCCGCCGTACGCCGACTCGATCGCCGCATTCTCGGTGGAAAGAGCAGCTGCGGGGTGGTCAGGATACATCGACAACCTTGAGGGGGCGATTCACTTCCCAACTTCTCGGCCAACTGTCGATCCGGACAAACACGTTCCTACTAACTCCCTCCAGGTCCTGAAGGAGGACACTGAAAGGTCCCTGCGGGTACCCCAACGGCCCTTGAGGTGTGACGCGGCTACGCCCTATGCGTTACGACCTGAAGGACGTCCGGAATCCACCCCCGCTACGTCGACCAATCAGGGAAGAGGAGCGATAACGCGACATCGGCGGTTATTTAATGAATAGCGGTCGGACAGCGGACTGGACGTCGAGTGCGCCGCAGCCTGCCGTTCAAAATGGCCCCTGGCAGGAAATCACGGGGCGCAATGTTGGATTTTTCTTGCGTCCCGTAACAACACAAATTCAGCCTCTCATCTCGCTGCATTCTGGTGATAATTAATCAAATAGACGCTAGAGCGGGTATTTTTCAAAAATGTTTTTTCGAAAACTATTGCAGCTGCCCTAATGAAATAAAAACTGTTCGTTAGACAAAACATTAGTCTACATTATATATTTTTTATAGAATTTTTCTGTCTTATTTACTATTAAAAAAAAATAAAAATATTTTGTTTCAAGATTTTATTCTTAGTTCACGCAGGGGTACAATCACAGAAAAAATATATAATGTAGCTTACTATGTCTAGTATTACTACCAAAAAGTGCATAAATATAAAATGGGTACAACACTATCAAAAAAAAAAAATAAAACTTCTTATGACCATCTTAGGTATTAATAACTTCCCATTTGTGACACCATTATCATCTGTTCGTTACTCAAAAATATATTAGGTAGTAGTTAAAAATGTAAGGAAGACTTTGATTTTGACATAAACAGATAGAAATTGTTTGTGGAACTACAACGTTTTTAGAGAACAAGAGCTTTCCAGCTAGTCGCGTGTGTGCATTGTGTTTTGTTTACCTATTATTTTTATGCCGCCACCACTATAGTAGCTCGACTTCAATTATCGTGTGCGGATTGTTTCGGATTATTATTATTTTTTTTATAGTTAAACTGTTTTATTTGAACTCGCCTCAGGGTTTGGGTTTAATTTACCTATTTTATTTTATTTTTATTTACTTTGTTTTATTTTATTTTTGTTTTGTTTTGTTTTATTTTATTTGTTTTATTTTGTTTTGTTCATTTATTTTATTTTGTGTGACTTTATTTTTTTCAGAAGACAATTTTTTGATCTTATTGTTGCATTGGAATGCTTCTTTCTTCGTCGGCGAAACTCCTCTGGACGGCTAATGTGTAGTGGTTGATTTTGGGTTTTGTAAAAATAAAGGCAGAATTTTTGTTGCTGCTCACACATTACAAGCAACAAAAATTCTGCGTTTTATTGTAACAAAACCCAAAATCAACCACTCCATAGTAGCCGTCCAGAAGGGTTTTGCCGACGAAGAAAGAAGCAGAGGCCGTTCCACTGCAACAACAACGATCAAAAAATTGTCTTCTGAAAAAAATAAAGTCACAAAATAAAATAAAAACAAGCAGAATAAGATAAAACAAAATAAGATAAAAACAAGCAAAATAAAATAAAACAAAATAAGATAAAAACAAGCAAAACAAAATAAAACAAATAAAATAAAGCAAAACAAAACTAAAATAAAATAAATTAGGTAAATCAAACGGAAACCCTGAGGCGAGTTCAAATAAAACAGTTTAACTATAAAAATATTTTATTCATCCGAAACAATCAGCACACGATAATTGAAGGCGAGCTAATATAGTGGTGCGGGCATAAAAAATGATAGCTAAACAAAACACAATGCACACACGCGGCTAGCTGGAAAGCGACAGGTTTCGGCTTGTTCTCTAAAAACGTTGTAGTTCCACAAACAATTTTCATCTGTTTATGTCAGTCTTCCTTACATTAGTAGATATATGAGGCGGTTTCTGGATCAGGAAGTGACGTGGCAAGGTCACCTGGGGTCAAGGTCACCCCAAGGCCATCTGGGGTCAAGGTCATGTCAAGGTCAACTGGAGTCAAGGTCACCTGAGGCCAAGATCATGTCAAGGTCACCCGGGGTCAAGGTCGCCTAGGGTCAAGGTCACCTGGGGTCAAGGTCACATGGGGTCAAAGTCACATGGTCAGTGTACATCGCTCCTTCAGCGGCTTCTTGTGGGCATTGTCGTTGTGCAAGAGATGCGTGGGTGTTAGCATGCAAGAAATGTCATGGCGACATGGAAGTGACGTCATACAAGAAGTGTCATGGCGGCATGGAAGTATCGTCATACAAGAAGTGTCATGGCGGCATGGAAGTGACGTCACATGGCCAGTTGGTGGTAAATTTAAAATTCAATCACAATAAGGGGAGGTCAATGACCTCCAAACAGCATTGCGTCATTCTTATCTGGTATTGCAGCATTCGAGATCAAGTTTCTACAAGTTCAGACCTGTTTTTTAGCATAAACTGTAACCTGATATATTATTTCCTTTAATACTGCCACGCTAGCATAAACTTTAACCTGATATATTATTTCCTTTAACAGCATTGCATCATTCTTATCTGGTATTGCATCATTCGAGGGCAATGACCTCCAAACAGCATTGCGTCATTCTTATCTGGTATTGCAGCATTCGAGATCAAGTTTCTACAAGTTCAGACCTGTTTTTTAGCATAAACTGTAACCTGATATATTATTTCCTTTAATACTGCCACGCTAGCATAAACTTTAACCTGATATATTATTTCCTTTAACAGCATTGCATCATTCTTATCTGGTATTGCATCATTCGAGGGCAATGACCTCCAAACAGCATTGCATCATTCTTATCCGGTATTGCATCATTCTAGACCAAGGTCACGTTAAGGTCATTGACCTCTGATCGTCTGGGGTCAAGGTCACGCCAAGGTCACGTCAAGGTCATGACCCCCTGGTCGTCTGGGGTCAATGACACGTTAAGGTCAAGTCAAGGTCATCGGCCTCAGGTCGTCTGGGGTCAAGGTCATGTCAAGGTCATCGACCGCTGGTCGTCTGGGGTCAAGGTCACGCCAAGGGCATGTCAAGGTCATGACCCCCTGGTCGTCTGGGGTCAAGGACACGTTAAGGTCAAGTCAAGGTCATCGACCTCAGGTCGTCTGGGGTCAAGGTCA
>NW_019420980.1:0-1347 GCF_000390285.2 Anoplophora glabripennis
CATTTTGGAAGAATATTGAAGAGGAAAAAAGTTTTAGAATTGAATTTTGCACAATACACTGTAAGTTAAAGAGATAATCAAGATTTTTGGATAATGTTTTAAAAATATTTTAATTGCTTCGAGGACATTCTAATTTTGATAAAAAAACTTGAAAGTATAATAAAACAACACAGTAAATTTCATTAAAATCGGTTCTATAGTTTTAGCAAAATAATTTTTTGAAAAAAATTTTGAAAAATTTTTTGAATTTTCAAAATGTTGCACAGCCTTAAATAAAGCATCAAGATACTTCAAAATTTTTTCACATAGAAAAGACCGGTCATCCTTTCAAATTGTTTTTTAAAAATTGAAATAAGTTGATTAGGCCACAGTAAAGTTAACACCCTCTTCTTATTTTTAAACAATTAGATTACATTTATCAATTTGCAATTTAGTTTTTTTCAAAAATTATATAAATTAAAGTACTCGGAAAAGCGCTTCTTTTATTTTAAAAAAAGTTAAATTCCGTTTAATTGTTCTCGATATATAAGCGGTTAAAGTTTATCGGGAAATTAACGGTAGTTAATTTATAAACATTTAATCTTTTATTTGATTCAGTGGCTTCGTTTTTCCGAGTTCTAAGCTGGGAAAAATTTTCATATCCATGTTATCGGCAACATAGATAAATCAGCGGAAAAGCTGTCGCTCGCACGCGGGAAAAGTGACTCAAAACACGAAAAGTGGGGCAGGGGGCTTTCGCTCCGAGACTGAATTCGGAAGTTCAAAATGCGAAGGTACGAAAAAAATTGCATTACCTCGGCTTCTAATGGACCAATTTCGATCTTTTTTTTAAATCTGATGTCTCGCGAGCCAAGGAATTCGAATATCGCAATGCCAACTGTCTAATTTGCACATATTTTGTTATAAACAAAGTTTATTATTTATGCATTAAATATGCTGTATATTTAACCCTATGCTATTTGCATTTATTCAATAAAAAAAAATTGTTTACGTATATATTTCAACATTCTGAATATGAATGTATTTAGTTATAATTATTACAATTATTTAAATAATTTTTGTTTAAACAAAATAAAAAACAATATATGGAAATTTATTTTTTTATTAAATACAGATAAAATTAATAAAAAATAGTACTTTAAAATTATAATTTTTGAAAAAAACTAAATTGCAAATTGATAAATGTAATCTAATTATTTAAAAATAAAAAAAGAGTGTTAATTTTAAAAATTTACTGTGGCCATCCTAATCAACGGATTTCAATTTTTCAAAAACCATTTGAAAGGTTGAGCGGTCTTTTCTATGTGAAAAAATTTTCAAGTATCTAGATGCTTTATTTGAGGCTGT